>NW_028174493.1:7500-13422 GCF_963971535.1 Notolepis coatsorum | reverse complement strand
AACCGCGGTCAAACGGCGTTTGGGCTTCGAAGTGCGCGCATCCTATTATTATGCAAAGTCTAGGTGATAAGTGCCTAGACTTTGCATAATAATAGGATACCGTTTGGCCTCCGCCCATATTACGACTGCACCCCTGAGAATAATCAAAGACTCCAGCCACCCAAACAACTGCCTCTTTGAACTGCTGCGGTCAGGCAAGCGATACCGGAGTCTAATGGCAAGCACAGAGAGACTCAGAAGGAGCTTCTATCCCCAGGCCATCAGGATGCTCAATGAACAATAATTGCTCAATGAACAAGGCTTGAACAATGAACAATCGTAACAACCATCAAATGCACTCACAGCACACACATCCACACGCACACACTCACTTTAAACAAACAACTCACTGCTGCACCCACTTTACTCACTTTAGAACACCTAAACACACTATTTATTGGCAAAGAATTTGCACTACAACCCATACCTCATTACACCTTACTGTAAATTGTACCTAAATTGTACCTCATCCCATTTCTGCATTGTACTGTATAGTATATAGTATATTGTATTGTAACTCAGTCACTTTCTACTCTGCATTGTACATTGTATATATGTATATATTGAACACTTTTTGTCTACGTACTTGACTTCTATTTTATACTTACTATACTTTCATACTTATCTATTTTTATCTAGCACAATCTCTGGAGCAAAACAGAAAGAAGCATTTTATATAAAAGTATTCTGTACTTCTGTATGACAACTAATAAAGAAACTTGAAACTTGAAACTTGAACTTGAAACTACAATTGCCACCAACTCCCAGTCATATGGCAATAATAAAGTAGCTTGTACTGCGTGTGACATTCACATGCCTCAATTTGTATTGAGTGCACAACTGTAACTATGTTGGCCGTTCAAATCTTTCAAATGGACTCAACAGCTTTTATTGTCAGACAAAGAATAATGGTTCCGGAACTGATGGCTTGAATTGAAGGCCGTTGCACTTCCTTTATCCATCATATCATCAAATAGAATGTCTCATCTCGTTGTAAACATATACAAAAAAAAATTCATTTCATTCATATTTTATTTATGGTTGGACATCGAATTGAGTCATCTATATATAAAGCACAGCCATGGCCAAGCCCATTAAAGATGGATCCAAACATTGAGCAGTGGCTATATAAACTGATGGATGGAGGGATGGATGGATGGATAGATGAATGGAGGACTGGAGAAGAATAGACAGCGATGATAGATGGGCAGAGAGGGACAAAAGGCCTTTTCACCCGTCAAGCATACCTGAAAAACCTAAGCAAGACGGTAAAATCAGAGCTGGTCTTTCCCTACAACAAGCACACCCACTACCCTTAGCATATGGACGACTATAATTCCAGTCTGTTAATGTCTGTACTGTAGGTGCGTTATAGCGCCATTTGGGGATTTTATCGGCGTTAATGTCGGGCGGTTTTCTGCTCCATTGCAGTGTGGGGCCTCTTGACGTGCAGGGCGGGGTGTGTGCTGTGTGCGGGAAATGTCAATGGCGATTAGCATAAGAAGAGGAAGGGCAGGTCACTCGATGCATATTCCACAGCCCATTGGCTCCCGAGCATTAATAATAAAACAACACAACGAGGGGCTCACATGCCAGTCCTCTGCTGTGCCGCTGAGCCAATACAAATCAATTGCGTTTCCATGTGCGAGTGTGTGTGTGTGAGTGTAATATTCATTCTGTATACTGTAGCCTACTGTGTTCCAATTAAAGAGTTCGTACAGCATGTGGTTGTGCATGCGCATGTTTATGTGTTTGAATGTGTGCATTCGTGTGTGCGTGTGCGCGTGTGTGTGCGTGTGTGTGTGTGTGTGTGTGTGTGTGTGTGTGTGTGTGTGTGTGTGTTTGCAAGCATGCACGCACCTGCTCCCATGTGCATGGTGTGTGTGTGTGTGTGTGTGTCTTTGTGTGTCTGAGTCCATCCTCTGACCTCAGGGAAAGGTTTAGAATATTCCAAAGCAGACTTCCTCTCGTCTTTCCTCCGCCACCCGCTCCGTCCGTCCCTCCCTCCCTCCCTCCCTCCCTCCCTCCCTCCCTCCCTCCCTCCTGCCCTCCCTCCCTCCCTCTCCTTCTTTTCACCATCTCCACCATCTCTGACTGCAGTGTTGCAGAGGGTCTGTGTGTAAGAGAGGCATGTATGTGCATACTAACACAGGCCGCTGTGCCGCCGTCCCTCTGCTCTCCAGCACGCGAGCGAGCGAGCGAGAGAGAGTGCGCCCCGCCTGCACTCTCTCTCACCGATGTTCTTAAAAATAGAGGAGTAGGAGGCCGGGTGGCGCAGCGGACTAAGCGTCTGCCCACCACCACAGAGACAGTGGGATCGAATCCAGCTGTGGTGCTTCCGGGTTGGCCGACCGTCCATACTAACACAATTGGCAGTGTTAGCGGGTGGGAAACCCGGCGGCGAGGGTGGGTCCTGGTCGTTGTAAACAGTGCCTCCTACAGTTCGGTCGGGGCGCCTGCACAGCAAGGGAAGGATCTAGGAGAGGTAGTGTGACCTTCCACACGTTACACTCTCCCGGTGAGAGTCCGCGCTGCCAGGTGAAAAGAAGCGGTGGGCTGGGTACACATGTGTCGGAGGAAGCATGTGATAGTCTCCGCCCTCCCGGACCGACGGTAGGGGGTAGAGTGCGCACCGACCAGGAAGGGGATTGGGAATTGGCATAACGACTAACATTGGGATGGGAGAAAAATGAAAAAATAAGGAAAAATATAATAATAATTATAGAGGAGTAACAGCACTGAGTGGTTAATAAAAGCGGGGGAGACAGCTGGCCGCCGTTGTTTACAAGTTCAACTAAATCACCAGCCGATCATCTGTGACACTCACCGCAAAGTTGAGAGAGAGAGAGAGAGAGAGAGAGAGAGAGAGAGAGAGAGAGAGAGAGAGAGAGAGAGAGAGAGAGAGAGAGAGAGAGAGAGAGAGAGAGAGGAGAGAGAGAGAGATACATGTACTGGCAAAGCATCTGTTATAGAGTTAATTCATCAATGTCTCTGTTCATCATGTCTTCAATCTAAGGTTATTAGTACCTAGACTTCTCAGAGATTAATGTACCATCTCCAGGTTTACATAAAAGCCTGTCTCAGCTCTCACACACATAAATAAATATATATATGTATATCTTTTTTTCCTCATCCTCCATCTGAAGCACGGCTCCACACACACGTGTATATGTGAGCTGTTGTCGTCGGAAGTTGCAGATGGAATGCATCGTCTCTCTCTCAGCGTGACAGGGTGACACGTATAGATTTGGGGGTAATTTAGATGTCCACTTTGAATGCTAATGTATACGACAAAGATTGCTGTAATGTAGCGATTCATTATTTACTATGTGGAGGCGTCAGGAGTGACATCCTTTAACCCGGACACCTTATGGATGTCTCTGCAGGAGAACATCCCCTGTGTGTAAATACATTAAAAAGGCCATGTTGTGCTTCTTGTGTTTTCCTCTTACCTTTAGTGTGTTATATAGCTGGAGCTGCATGTAGAACGTCTTACCTTTAGTGTGTTATATAGCTGGAGGTGCATGTAGAACGTCTTACCTTTAGTGTGTTATATAGCTGGAGGTGCATGTAGAACGTCTTACCTTTAGTGTGTTATATAGCTGGAGGTGCATGTAGAACGTCTTACCTTTACTGTGTTATATAGTTGGAGGTGCATGTAGAACGTCTGCAGAGTTACTAAATCCTAGGTCCAGCCAAAGGGATTCAGATTCACATTATTTTATTGTCACAGCTTAAATTATGTAAATGTAGGCTACATACAACATTCAGAAAAACGTGAGATGTTTTTCCCGGCTCCCCAACCGAAGTAGATTTGTAAATGGTAAATGGTGCATTTATATAGCGCTTTTATCCAAAGTGCTTTACAATATTCTTCCTTACATTCACCCATTCACTCACACATTCACGGCGGAGGCGACCAATGCGAGGTGCTGACCTGCTCATCGGAGAATGTTATAGGGGTTAGTTGTCTTGCTCAAGGACACTTCGACACGCTACCTGGGAGGAGCGGGAATCTAACTGGGAATGTTCTGATTACCAGACCTCCTGAGCCACTGTTATAGACAACAATATACAACAATCTATACAAACTATACAATACAAGGTACAAAAAAACTGTGGGAAATTATTCTACAGTGCAAACACCAGCAGTGTTGTGTAAGGCACTTAAGGTGCTTTTGCGTGTATGACTATGCTCATGTGATAATTAATGTCTAGAGTCTAACCGTCAGTAGTCTGTTTGCCGGTGGAAGTAGCTGTTCAGTGTTCTTTTGGACGTGGACCTGAGACCGTGGTACCGTGCGCCAGACGGCATGAGCTCAAACAGTTTGTGGTTTGGGTGGCTGGGGTCTTTCAGGATCGGTGAATATACTGTCTATGGTGGGTAGCTTGCATCCGCAGATCTTTTCAATAGAATTTCTTTTTCCTGAACCACTTGAAATCCCTTTGTTTCCGGGTTCGACTTCCGGCTGTCTGCGTTGCCTCCGGCTTGGGCCAGTCAGTCGTCATACTGACTCAATTGGCAGAGTTAGCGGGTGGAAGTCGATGGGTGGTAATCTGGACATTGTGTACACAGCGACTCCTACAGGTCGGTTGGGGGACGCCTGCACAGCAGAGACAGGAAATGGCGGGGGTAGTGTGAGCCTCCCACACGTTACACCTCGCCAATGAGAGTCCACGCTGGCAGGTGAAAAGATGTGACAGGCTGCCTCCTCGTGTATCGGAGGGGACACGTGATGGAAGGCTTCTATCCTCCCTACAACCGGCCAGTGGGGGGCATATGCGAGCAACGTTCAAGACAGGGGAGGGGAGAATTGGCACAGCGGGTAATTGGGATGGGAGAAAAATTGAAAAAAGAGGAGAAAAAGTAGAAAAACAATTATAAATCCCTTTGTTTGTAGTCCAGCCTTTTCTTCCGTTACATATCTACGTCACTATGTAACACAATAGTTTACTCTTCTTGGCATATATGTCTATTGATGTTTATTATTGTTCACTCTTGCAATTAAAAAAACACTAATATGCTCTGGACTCCTGACTTCAAGTCAGGAGTCTCCATTTGTCAAGATGGCAGCTCGCTCGTAAACTCTGTTCTTTCTCTTTTTACACCTAAACGGTTTACTAAAATATGTTTCTGACAATATTTTAGGCCAGAAATAAGATATGCAATTGCTGGATCTGATCTGCAACTCCTAGTTTTACTGTTTAATCAGAATTTTGTGAACCAGGAAGTTCAGCCACACATGGTATAAGCAGCTCATTTAAATGTTAATGTATGGCTGACTGAGCCTGACTGCTGAGTGACACAGCATGTATGTGACTAGGTGCTTTTTGATCATAAAACATGCAAATATTTGTAAACAAACCATGACATTTTAAATATTACACAGGGTAATGGCCATAATATGGGCTCTTTAGCACCAAATTTTATATTGAGCCGTTTGGGAAGATAGTGTTCCTGCCCTCAAACCTATTCCAAAGCTTACTATTACTGACTACTCATGCTGCTGGAGTTCTTGGTAGGTCTTCAGAGCAAAATGGCAGTGCACTACTTGTGATCCTATGTCCCGGCCCCATCCTAACACTGTGAACTGAAAGATATGTCCTAATCTGTCATCCCTCAGTCAGGGGTGACATTGATATTCATACATCCCAGCAGTGTCCTGTGTCAGTCTCCACGTCTTATTCAAATCTGCCATGAGCGTGGCACAAACCCCTTAGCTCCTCTGACTGCAGGAGCATGATAGCTCCGCCGGTTTGAAGAGGAAATTACTCAAGCAATACATCTGGGGATCTCCTCCAACATCCTCTCTGATGTCACTGCATGAGACGCCTCGGAGCGATTTCATTCAAGTTATGTATTATTTCCCCTCTGCTTTTGTC
>NW_028174493.1:0-2500 GCF_963971535.1 Notolepis coatsorum | reverse complement strand
GATGGCTAACAATCGTGCATATTAGTGAGTAGCCTATTGGTACCTTTCAGTTTTGATACTTTAGTTTCTTTATTTAACCCTTTCACTACCACACTATATAAAGTTAACCCTTTCAATACCACACTACAGGCCGTCTGTAGTGTGGTAGTGAAAGGTTAACCTTCTGCATTGTGGTAGTGAAAGAGTTAACCCTTTGTAGTGTGGTAGTGAAAGGGTTCAAGTTAATTCCTTGTCTGTTCATATGCTGCACCATTTAAAGGTGATCAGGTTGTAAAAACTAACAAATAAAAACATATTACCCTTTACCTTTAATGGGTTATATAATTATATATAATATAATTTAATGAGATCTAAGGGCCGGTCCATTTCCCCAGGTGGTGTCCCTTTGTTCTTCTTCCCTTGCAGAGAACCAGAAGGGTTTACTTGCTGTATCTTAGGAATTTCATCACTGAATTTCATCACATCACTGGCTACTGACGGATAGACTCTGAATTATCACTTGAGCATACATTACACACAAAAGCACCTTAAGTGACTTCCACACCACACAAGCACACTTATTACACACACACAAACACACACACACACACACACACACACACACACACACACACACACACACACACACACACACACACACACACACACACACACACACACACACACACACACACACACACACACACACTGCTGCTAACATATACCTTGTATTGTATAGTTTGTATAGATAGAATAATATACGTTGTGTATTATGTTTAGTCTATAGTTTAGTGTTTATAGTTTATAATTTACAGTTTATTTATACAGTTAGTATAGTATAATATGTATAGATGGAATATACGTTGTGTATTATGTTTAGTTTATAGTTATAGTTCATAGTTTAAAGCTTATTTAGTTTATAGTTATAGTTTATATTCATAGTTATATAGTCACAGTTTGTATAGATAGAATATACGTTGTCTGCTATGTTTACAAATCTACTACGGTTGTAACGCGGCCCTGGTTTGGTCCGTCTGGTCTCCACCTCTTCCCCCGTCCAGTGAAACTTCAAAGCACGTCACCTGCTCACAGCTGAGAGGGTCAACGGCTGCCAGGTCCCTTCAATCAGTGACCTGCGCGACACCAGAGAGAGAGAAAGCATGTGGGTGGAAATCTATCCCTAGGCAACCACTTGTTCTGTGAATTACCTTCAGGAAAGTGTCACAGGCCCTGGTCCAGACACCATCTCAACGGGGGGGAGGGGGGGGGGGGTCTTCTTCCTCAGGGATATCCCTTGTCAGGGCTCCAAATGAGAAAACCCAACCCCCCACAACTCCCACCCCTCAACTGAACCCTGACAATCGTGTGCAAATTGGTTGTAAATAATATGTCTTCCTGTTTATCACTTCCAACTCAACCCCCCGGCCACTCGCGCACCTGCGGTCTCGATAATAAATGTCCGTGTTACCGATGTCTTCTCTTATTCACCGTGTGTGTTTGTGCTTTTTCTGTAATTATATAATTATTATGCCTTGCACAGGTTTTCACACATCACCACACTGTAGTCCATCAAGCTTGTGGCATGTAGCCAGTTCAGCTTAGCCCCCTCCTCCTCCTCCTCCTCCGTCTCCAGACCTAACGAGGCAACAGTGTAATAAGCTGCCCCGTACTGCCAGCCCAGCAGCTCTTTCATGTTAGTGGTGACAGCCTCTCCCAGTTGGTGGCCAGTCCAGCAATGGGATTCAAGTATGATCCGAAACCCCCCACCACCAGCACCACCACCACTGCCCTGCCTCTTGTCTGCCTGACAGAGCATCTGAATACATTTCCCCAAAGAGGTCTCTCACTCTGAACCCCAACCGTTCCATACTTGATTATTGCAAAGGGGAAATTGAATTTCCTGAATTTCTGAAAGGTATACACACAGGTGTCCCAGCTGTGAATGCGGAAATATTGCTTTGTCAAAGAGAAGTGCCAATTTAGAAAAACGTTGGCTGCCTCATTGTCAGAACGGTCGCAAGAGTGCTTATACTGTTTCTGATTGGCCTGAAACAGTGGTACCCAAGCCGTGCTGAAATAGAACAAAAGATAATGGAAATGTGGTACTGATTGTGCCAGAGTGGGTACAGTATGGTACACCGTACGGCACGCAGGGGGCACGACGGACAACACGGATGTTTGAGTATATGCATAGTAAAGCAGCAATCTTTTCAACATTCAAAGGCAGACGGTGAGCATCTTCGAGCATATCTTGGCTCCCAGGGGGGAGGAGGCAGGTAGGAGTGTGGAGGAGGGGAGGAGATGAAACATGCATGCGCCGGATCATTCTTACGTGAGCGAGAACAGTAAACGCTTGACAAACAATGTCACAGCTGGGCTCCGATGGACAGCTCTGCCCCTGAAGAGATAAGACCAGTGACCTTGAGGTGCTTAGGTTGTTCTGTGTGTGTGTGTGTGTGTGTGTGTGTGTGTGTGCATGTGTGTGTGTATATATGTGTATAAGATGTGTGTGTGTGTGTGT
>NW_028174494.1:0-17000 GCF_963971535.1 Notolepis coatsorum | reverse complement strand
GAATATCAACGTTGTGGAATATTCCAGTAAAAGACGATTTTCATAGAATGGGCTGTTTTTTTTAATCTCAAAACGGGTGCTTTTCTAAATGCTCTGAAACGGAAATGACGCGATAAAAAACCAATCTGCCTTGACAGCACTGACTGGAAAATAGTCTTTGATAATGCGATGGGCAGATTAGACACATAGCCATAATTTAAAACATAGATTAGGCGATATTAACGTTAACATTGGCGCCGATGGTGGCATTCAGGGGGTAAAAAGGAAAACCCGGCGTGGCACTCAAAGTGTTAATAGGGAACATTTGGGCCACTTGGGTCAATTATAGTATTAGCAATCACTGCAACAAGAAATACACTTGGAAGTTGGGCCCATTTTGAATGTTTATATTGTCAAGTTTGAAAAGGTCTACAGAGGCTTCTTGATCAGCCTGAGAACCAACGAATAAAAAACACAACTATGTCATCTGATGTTTTTTAAAGCTGCAGTAGGTAAGATTTATTCTTTTGTTAGACGTGGATACATCACCTGAGTCTACTGTGAGTAGAGATATCCCATTCTAAAGTGTCTAACCTTTTAACCAATCAGAGAAGTTCAAAGGGATTATGTTCAATAAGAGCATAACATAATGGGGGGGGGGTGGAGCCAGGCATTCATGGAGTAGGACGTGTTTCACGAGAGCTCCCTACTAACGTGCTAAAATACACTTTTCACCCCATTAGTCTTAATAAAATTTTTATTTGTTATTGGTTTTCTTGTTTGGTCGTCGAGTGTCAACTACTTTCGTCGACTTTTTTCAACTTTTTGCGGTGTTAATGGAGACCCGGGCCATGAGTACGCCAGCCGGCAGACGGTCACCGAATCCATCCTCGCCTTCGCCCGGAATCAGTGAAATAAGTGAAGCTGTTCTCTCGGTCATGACCAAACTCCATGCAGACTTTGAAGTACGCTTCGCTGAAGCGCAAAGAAAAGCACAGGCGGAATTTTTTGATACCCTTCATCGGGCAGTGACGGAGGAAATTAGGTTGGTGGTCGACCCGTTGAGAGAGAAGATGGAGTCGCTACACGCTGCCTCCACGGC
Source organism: Notolepis coatsorum (assembly GCF_963971535.1). Lineage (NCBI taxonomy): Eukaryota > Metazoa > Chordata > Actinopteri > Aulopiformes > Paralepididae > Notolepis > Notolepis coatsorum. The sequence goes on along the minus strand of NW_028174494.1, from coordinate 15,919 downwards.
TAATGCTAACGAACTAGCTTCGCTAACGACAGAGGCCTCACAACAGGGCGAGAGGATGGCGTGTCTGGAGAGCTCCCTGCTGGCTAGGCAGGCTGACGTTGCCAAACTACAGACGGTAATTGTTGAAATGCAGTCCCGGGAGAGGCGTTACAACATCAGGATCATTGGTGTCCCGGAGGGCAGTGAGGGAGGTCGTCCCTCGGAGACCATGCCAGAGTTGTTGCAAAAGATACTGGGGGAGGATGTCCTCCCCAGCCCACCCATGTGCGAGTCGGCCTACAGAGCGGGCAAGACCAGTCCTGGAGGGAACAAGGAGCCGAGGCCCATCATTGTTAAGCTAAACAGGCTACAACAGAGGGAGCTCATCATGCGGTCGGCCCGTGCCAGGAGAGGTGAACTCAGTCTCGGCAATCACAAAGTGGCCATTTTCGAAGACTTTACGCCGGAGGTTCAAGCACAGAGAGACAGGTACAAAGTGGTCATGGCCAGGCTATGGAAATTGGGCCTGAGGCCTACGCTATTCTTCCCCGCAAGATTATCTGTGCTGTGCAAGGGCGATGAACGTCGATCCTTTTGGTCGATGGCTAAAGCGGAGGAATATCTCGGGGGGATAGCCGAGACCGTAGCTTGTTAACTGTGTCGGGTGAGTGACGTGGCGATGTGGACCTAAATACATTGATATGGCGGACTAATCACAAATGTATAATGTCATGCCCAAACAGGCTAACTGGTCCTTGCCCATCCAAACTAGCGGGGCATCTCAATGACTTCTGTTACTTGCTAATGCTGACCTTGTGGTCGTACATGTGTGTCGCCTCTATGAATGCTAGCGAGCTAGCTGGACAATGTACATAACAGATGCTAGCGTGCTAGCTGGATTCATCACTAGCGGACGCGCTAGCCTCGGGCTAACTAGCATGCTATGTCTATCGCCCGTACCGGGACATTCGAGATCCGTTAATGTTTACATATTTTGGTTGTTGTTGCTGTTTAAGTGACATCGTTTTGCACAATTTAACTGTGATCGGGTCCTGCCTTAACTAACTTCTTGTATGCTTTAAGGCGAGACACTGCAGGTGAATAGTCAAATATACTTTTTTTGTTGATTTTGAGATTTTGTTATATTTTGCTTCCTAAACATGTCTTCTATGAAACTAGTGACAATAAAACGTCAATAACACACATTTAGTTGTTTATTTTACATCATTTTGCCTTATTGCATCCATAAATGTGCACATATTTAATGGGGAAGTGCCTCATTTGCATATATAAACATACATTTCAGAAAACTTGCAATATATTTTTTCTTAGTTTATATGTACATAACAAATTGGGAAAGTTTCATAGTGATATCTATTCAAATATTTTTTGCCTATTAGGGGGTACTACACTGTACTACACTGTTTGTAGTGTGTGTGTAGTTCTGTTCAGTTCAATAACATCATTATTATTATTATTCAGTTATCAGGCATGTGTTTAGGTTGTCTATTACTAATGGTTTGATTAGGTATTGTGTTTGTAAATATCTGTTTAAAAAAAAAAGTATGGCATTTTACAATACAGAACTTTGAAGGCGTTTTCCCAAAAATGAGTTTTAAGAGTTTTTCCTCATACTCTGAGCCAGAAATCTCCACTTCAGTAGCACTCACATACACCAAACCTTCCAGTTCTATTCATATCTATGTTCTGAAGGTATTTACAGAAGGGTTTGTTGATATCGCATTCATACCCTGATTTATATCAAAATTTTTTCTTAAAAACATGGCGAAATATGGAATTTTACCATAGAAATGGACTGAATGGAGTATTTTCTGATTTATGGAGTGATAAAAAGAGATATCCAAAATCCCCTCTGTAATAACCTTTGGCTCTAATATGTCAACAAAATGAAACTATAATTTTGAAAATGGCTTTATCCAATGTTCAGATTTCTGTCCTGGAATTATATGCAAATTAGTGCATATTTAAGTAGATAATGCCTCATTTGCATATTTAAACATACAATTTCAGAAAACTTGTAATACAAAAAAATCTTGTCTTAATATAAGTAATCAACTGGGGAAGTTTCATTGTGATATCTATTAGTTAATTGTTTTACCCTATTCACCTGCAGTGTCTTTGATTGATTGATTGAAAAGTTTATTAACAGATTGCAGAATGGGTACAGTACAGTACAGCTCAATACATACAATTGTTAAGAGGATGCAGACCTGAGAAAGACTTTCGTCTTGTTTCCATCAGGGTCCCCCATTTTCAATTCATCATATGACACACATGACATACAGATAGACAGTACTGCTACATCTCCCCTTAATCTTTTATATCCATTTGTATTTGAGTGTCCGTAGTGGGACGCTAAAAGCTGATCATACAGGAGCAACGTACTGTGGTAACCGGAGGCTTACATATATATTTTTTTTTTATTGTTGCTGTTTAAATTACATCAGTTTGCACAATTTAACTGTGATCAGGTCCTGCCTTAACTGTCTTCTGGTATGCTTTATTTTTATTTTTTTTATCTATTTGTGCTGAAGCATTGTGACATTGATACGCAGATTCAGAAGTAGTTGGTTACAGGGATGGCGTTGAGTTATTATATAATAATAGCAAATTTTTCCCTTATAGTTGGCTCATATTAGGGCCAATGCTCACGTTTGTTTTCACTAGTAATACCTTCGGTTGATCTGTTTTGTTGTGTTTCTAGTTTTTTTGTTGTTGTTTGGACTGGGTTTGGCCGGATTTGAGCCTTAGACTCCGGTCATTGAATGTCGGTTATATATATATATAATATATAATAACAGGTAAACACGATAAAATGTCGACCCTTCTTCCTCCCAAGAGAGTTAACGTCCATCATCCTCATCGGAGTGTACATTCCACCACACGCGAACACTGAGGTCGCACTTTCAAAACTTCACGACGAGGTAAACAAACTCCAAGCAGCTAATGTTGACGCTGCCATTTTGGTCTTGGGGGATTTCAACAGCGCGCGTCTTAAAAAGGTGCTGCCGAATTTCTATCAGCATGTGACCTGTCCCACCAGAGGCGAGAAAATATTAGACCATGTATACTCGCAATTTAAGAATGGGTACAAGTCACAGGCTCTTAGTCCATTCGGTAAAAGCGATCACGCCGCCATTTTCCTTTTGCCTAAGTACAAACAGAGTCTCAAGCGAACGCCGGTGGTCTCGCGAGAGGTTAAGCGTTGGGCCGTGACGTCAGTGGAGTCACTCCAAGCAGTGCTGGGAAGCACAGAATGGAGTGTATTCCGTGATAACACAGCCAATATTAACGAATACACCGAAACGGTGATTGACTATGTCTGTACTCAGGTAGAAGTAATAATCCCCACCACCAAAATTAATATCTACCCAAATCAAAAGCCCTGGGTAGACAAATCCGTCCGTGAGGCTCTGAAAGTGCGCACATCAGCATACAACACCGGGCTGGTGACAGGCAACATGGAAGAACACAAGATGGCAAGATACAACGTCAGGAGAGCAGTAATAGAGGCAAAACGGCGTTACAGGGATAAAGTTGAACTTCAGTTTGAACAGGCTGACTCTAGAGGCATGTGGCAGGGCCTCAGAACAATGACAGACTACAAAGGAACCCCCCTCAAACTGAACAGTGACATCTCCTTAGCAAATGATCTCAACTCCTTCTATGCGAGGTTTGAGGCTGTGAACAACAACACCAGCCTACAAACCACGGCAATGGGGGGGGGGGGGGTCTGCTGATGGAGACTCAGTGTTCAGGGTAACAGAGCATGAGGTGAGACGGATCTTTAAAAAAGTGGATATCAGGAAGGCAGCAGGACCGGACGGCATCCCCGGCCGCGTCCTAAAAGTCTGTGCCGACCAACTGGCCCCGGTATTCACTGACATCTTCAACCTGTCCTTGGAACAGGCCGTCATCCCCACCTGTCTGAAGAAGTCCACCATCATCCCTGTACCCAAAAAATCTACGCCCGCTTGCCTCAACGACTACCGCCCTGTAGCCCTCACCTCCATAGCCATGAAGTGCTTTGAGAAGCTAGTGAAGGGCTACATCTGTTCCTCCCTCCCCATCAACCTGGACCCTCTGCAATTTGCATATCGCCCCAACAGGTCCACGGAGGACGCCATAGCCCATGTGCTGCACACAGCAGCATCACATCTGGACAAGAGGCAGGGGAACTATGTGAGAATGCTGTTCATCGACTACAGCTCAGCATTCAATACCATAGTCCCCTCCAAACTCATAGCCAAGCTCAGGGACCTGGGCTTGAACTATGACCTGTGCCAGTGGGTCCTGGACTTCCTGACGGGCAGACCCCAGGTGGTAAGAGCCGGCAACTGCACCTCCTCATCCATCACGCTCAACATAGGGGCCCCCCAGGGCTGTGTTCTGAGCCCCCTCCTCTACTCCCTGTACACACATGACTGCGTAGCACAGCGGAACAACAACACCATCATCAAATTTGCTGATGACACAGTAGTGGTGGGCCTGATCTCTGCCAACGACGAAAGGGCCTACCTGGAAGAGGTAGAGAACCTGTCACAGTGGTGTCAGGAGAACTGCCTCTCCCTGAACGTCAGCAAAACAAAAGAGATGATTGTGGACTTCAGGAGGTCGGGGGTCAAGGACTACAGCCCCCTCAGCATCGACGGGGCACCAGTTGAGAGAGTGAACAGTTTCAAGTACCTCGGAGCCCACATATCCGAGGACTTGACATGGACCACACACATTGACAGTGTTGTGAAGAAGGCACGACAACGCCTCTACTTCCTCAGGCGCCTAAGGAAGTTCCAAGTCAGTCAGAAGATCCTTAGGAACTTCTACTCATGTACAATAGAGAGCATCCTGACCGGCAACATCACCTCCTGGTTTGGGAATAGCACTGCAAAAGACCGTAGCAGACTACAAAGAGTGACACGTTCAGCCGAACGCACAATTAGAGGGGGGCTTCCCACCCTCCAGAACATTTACAACAAGCGGTGCAAGGGGAAGGCTAAGAGAATTATTAAGGACTCGAGCCACCCGAACAACTGCCTCTTTGAACTGCTGCCGTCAGGCAAGCGATACCGGAGTCTTATGGCGAGCACAGAAAGACTCAGAAGGAGCTTCTATCCCCAGGCCATCAGGCTGCTAAACGAACAATAATCGCTAAACGAACAATAATCACTATGCAACAACCATCAAATGCACACAGCACACACACCCACACGCACACACTCACTCAAACAAACAACACACTGCAGCACCCACTCTCCACACTTTAGATCACACAAACACACTTACACTTTATATTTATTGATAAAGGATTTGCACTACAACTCGTACACCTACTGTGAATTGTACCTAAACTGCACCTCGTCCATTTATGCCTTGCACTATATAGTATTGTATATTAGTACACTGCACAGTATTGTATATTGTATGGTAACTACGTCTACGAACATTGTACATATGTCTAAACTGAACACTGTGACCTCTTTTTTTACTTCTAATTTTTACTATTTTTACTATGTTTTTATTTCATACTTATCTTGTCATGCACAGTCTCTGGAGCGCAACAGTAAGAAGCATTTTGTACAAAAGTATTCTGTACTTCTGTATGACAACTATTAAAGAAACTTGAAACTTGAACTTGAGGTTGTGTCAGGTATAGCTTATTACTACCTCCGAGTTAATGAAGGTGTTTACTCCTATTCTTATATAGGATTTTGTCATTCCAGCATATGTGCCTGACCAGAGGGACGGTGAAATGCTTGCACCTTGACCAATAACTTTATTTTTATTTTAATTTTTGTTTCTTGGACTAGTGGGGGGTTTAATCAGGGTTTTATCTAGAGAGGGGGTCGGAGTGAAGAGCGTCTTATTGGATCCATGATTCCAGTGGGAAACGATAGGAAGATAACCATCCTTGGTGGATGGAGCATAGGGAGGGGATTGGAGAGTGGGTATAGGAAGGTTAATATTAGGATGGGTGGGTTAGTGTATAGAGTAGAAGTAGGGGGGGTTGTGTAGTATTATTGATAACCATAAATCCTAAAATGTTCCTAAAAGAAAAGGTTTAAGCACAGAAGGTCAGAAGACAGCTGTCCTCTGCAAGTCATAAAAGATCACTAGGTTGCAAAACCCCTCAAAGCTACATTCTGCCTGAAACTTGTGTTCAAATAGATAAGCGAAAAGGATGTCTGTTACCTTGGGTTAAGGAATTCAGTAACTAATCATTATCATGTGTTTAGTCTTATAGAAACAGTCAAAGTGTAACAGTTGGAGATCAAATATACTGGTAAAAACTAGAGTGACTTAGTTCATAGATTGTGTGTGTTTACAGAGACTTGGGCTCACAACAAGGTAGATTTACATACAACTGTTGGCAACAAAAAGACAATAGAGGGAGAGTCACATATCTGTGTTATCTGTTAAACTGGTCCTGTGAGCACAACATGTTGGAACAGCTGCAGAGGAGGGACTAGGATTCACTATTTCAGTAACTCAAGTACACTTTCAAATGTCTGTTTCTATACTTAAATTAGCTTACAATGAACTGAAAATATTCCTGTTATGTTGTGGTAATAATCCTGAATCTAATGATATGAAATATGCAATGTTTATGATTAAGAATCACAGAGTTTGAAATTAAGCCACTTCTGAACTACATTGGAAAATACTCAAAGTGCAATTCGTTCTTTCTTAGACTAATATTGAGGGCAAGCGGCATAGTGCTTTCGGTACCTTAATATTATAGCACATCTCAGTTGATTGAAACAGATCATTTTTGTATAACTTTGTGGATTTTAATAAACCACTACTTTTGAAATAACTACATTCTCCTCTTTTATTCTCCTGCATAGCTGCCGTCGAACAAGGCCAGTTTCATGGTCTTTTGAAAGTACAAGGGAATTAGGACGGATAGACACAACGCAGAATACCTCAGTAGGCTGGTTCTGGATATCAGAACAGCATTATAGACCCCTTGTGTACTTCAGTTGTAACTGGGGTGGTATTTTTCTGTGTTTTCTGTACTGTTGTCCTATATGTGTGTAAACACCAAACACACAAACACAGACGCAGAACGTGTGGCGTGGGAGCCGCTTGACAGCAGAGCATTCTCACGGACAGACCCAGGCCTAGCCAGCAACTGGGTGTCAGCCCCTGTCCCCATGAGAAGCGAAACGTGGGGCCGCTCGTGCTTCGCTGAAGGCACGCGGCCCACAGCCAAAGGGAACAAATCAGAGCCTGTATCCCGCTGGTGTTGGGGGGGGAAGTGACTGGAGAGCGAGCTAGACACAGCTAGACGGCAACGGTTTTTTAGGGCGTGCTCATCTAATGTAGCCGATCCCTCGGCCGCCAAGGCTGTCGGCCTTGTGATCACCTGTTGTCTTTGTGTACAGGGTACCTCAGGTGGGGGAAACATGGACGCTGGTTGGGGGCCTCGCCACAGCTGCTGGCGAGGCCGCGCCCTCACCTCTGGCTGCGCGGTGTGGGGCCTAGGTCAAATACCGCCCGCGCTCCTGCGGAAAGACCAAAGTCCCTCTGCGGAGAGGGGAGCCCTGAGGAGGGAAAAACCTTCTCTCCTCCTCAAGGGGAGACTGATCCAACCAAAGATGTCTGTAAACAAGCGTTGACAGCATCCTAGCCCTCCCTGCGGTTACAGCTTGCGGCTAGGTCAAAAGCTAATAACCTCAAAACCTTGCGCGATGTTTCGACGTCGGCTGGCCCTAAGGCCCCACCACCCGACACCATTTTTGACAGAAAAAACAGCAATTCGAACAATGTTGCTAGTCGCTGCTAATTCTATACCGTGGCGGTATAGGCTTTAACAGCCCACCAGCCACCTGCCGGGCCAACTCGCCTCATTGCATCGGCCGGGCGGGACACCGTTCCACCATGTCAGAGGCAAAGGACTGATGCCACCTGCTTCACAAGCATGGAGCACCAGTGGTGGTTGCAGACAAAAGATTACTACTAGTGAAGCACTGCCTCACCAGTAGGCATGCAGCAACCTCCACTGTGGTGTGCACCCATGAAGGGGTAAATGAATAAATGAACGAAAAATCCACTAACACACTGCAGAATGAGCTAGCCCATACACACAATTGTTAAGGGAATGCAGACCAGAGAAAACACCAGTCCCGCACACAATTCATAGATTCACAAAAAGCACACCAGCCCTGAGCCTCAGCCCATCCACCCATGAAAATGGTAAACAAGCCCCCGTCAAAACCCCCAACATTAGACACCGATTGACCATCAGCATGAATGGTTAAGAGGAGGGAAGACCTTTTAGTAAAGACAGCCCTCGGCGGGGAACAAAGAACGGAGACCCAGCATTGTAGCATTAGCATTAGCCGCGCGCACTAGGATAGTTGGGAAAACACCCAAAACAGAGTCATGACGACCATGTTTTCCCAAATATCCTGCCCCTCGCGCCAATACATCACACGGCTGTCTCACGGGACAACCAGCAGTATTACTCATGCTAGCATCAATGCCTGACAACGCAGGCCTACCTGTGAGCGACGTAGCTCGACTGCTAACCGTCACGCGACGTCCCTCGATCCGCTGTCACGAGATGAGGAACCCCAGGACAGGCCCGATGCGCTGTTAGGATGTGCCGAGAAGATTCCAGGGGCTGGTGAACCTTCGGCGAAAACCCAACATTGTGTAATTTCTCCCTGCGTTTCATAACAACTAGTTCACGGAGTGCACTGCAACGTCCGTGTTGGAAACAAAAAAGAGGAAGGTAGAGTGTGACCATGTCCGGCGTCATATAGTAGGACGCGGGGGCGTGGCCTGGTCACGTGCATGGAGTGCAATTGTTTGTTTGTGAGCACAGTAGGTGCTAGGAGATAAGAGATATCTCATAATGGCAAAGAGCGAGACGCAATGACCAGTATGATAATATAACTAGGAAGGATGTTGCTGCTGTGCAAGTGAACTGTTGTTGTGCTTTTCTTGAATAATTTCCCTTTCTAAGGAATAGGTCCTAAGAAAGAGGACAGTGAGAAAGAGAATATTTCTCCTAATGGGAAAAATAAAGGTTCCATTTCCTTTTCATCAAATTGAAATAACTTCTCAGATGTTTTGATTGAGTACTGGTTTACTTTGGAGTAGGGGCGTCTCATCTATCCTGATAGAACTGGGGAGGGAGGGTTTATGCTTCATATAGTACTGTTGAGAGTTGAGCATAATTATCCACTTCAGGTTGCCACTGTGTTAGAGTTCAATCCTGAAGCCAACCTCGTCACATCTATTGATTCCTACTAACAAGTAGAGTAGAACAGGATAGTTACAAACATACTTACACACGTAGGTACTGAGGATAATTGTATTGGGGACGGGGACTCAGATCCTTTCGTTGTCTCAATCGTCCAAGGTAAGAGAACACCATATTAACCCCTACAGGGCGGGCATACTTACCCCCGCTACATAGGGTTAACCAGGCGCCATAGGTCAGTTAGACCAGTATCGCGTCCGAAGGGTAGCGGAGGATTGCTTTTGGTCGCGTGTCTCTGAGGTTCCGGATCTGTCAATCGTTGAGTCCCCCACATTAAAGACGTAGTCATGGAGTTCCAACATTATCCTAGTGATTATATTCTAAAAATCTGCATCAAATGTGTTTGGAGCATATATCGAAATTAATGCGATTTTCCTCTTAGAGTATTAAACTTTTGCCATCGTTATCCTTCCATCTGTATCAGCCCAAACATCCAACACCTTAAAGGTCCCCTATTTTATAAATGGCATTTTCCAGTGGTTTGCATTGTTTTCTAGCAATGTGGGGTTGTACCAACACTGACTAGATGTGAAATCTCTACCCAGTCCCGTTTCATCAGTTCAGCTGAGACAAAACCTCCCACCACTGAAACGAGCCATTCTGATTTGACTCGCTCGCTGACGTGAATAGGCGCTGATCTGCCACCGCCCACCCACAATCAACCGTGATACGTTTATATGAGCAGCGAGTGGAAATAATGCGAAAGCAGTTTCGACAGCAGAGACCTTCAGCTGTTCCACTCTCAGCACTTCCTCAAAAGTGTTGACAACATAGCTCCAGAGTGCTTATAAATCCCAGCTTTACCCCCTGCGCTGTTTCTATGTGCAGTGAAAACTTCAACGCTTATAAATAAGCTTTGCAATGCACCCTATCACTAGATAAAATGGGTGGGAGGGATTTGGGGACTCGGGGGGGGGGGGGGGAGGGACTCTCGCTCTCTCTCTCTCTCTCGTATCTGCTAGTGCAGGTGGATGACTGTCACTCAAACCGCATTGCGAGTATGAGCGGAGCCCAGCCAAAAACAGCGTTGACATTGGACGGGCAGAAAGTGGTGCACCACAGTACTTGATTAAAAATACAAAACAATGAAATGTATTGAAAAAAAACACAAATTGCCCAAAAAGTGATTTTATTTACTTTCCATGGGACCTTTAATATCTAAATTACGTCCTGTCACAATGGCGACACCTCGCGTTTTGTTGTTCGTGGAGGAGGAGGAGGAGGATATTCCATGATAAAATTGGTTCGCCAAACTTGCCACATCTGTCTTCATGAGGTGGGTTTCATTTAAAAGAGCCAAATCTATTATTTTTCTTTTCAGCAGACCCAGCACACGTGCGTTTATGTGGTGTATTTAAACCACCCATATTCCATATTAGTGTGTTCATAGTCATAGTCATAGTCATAGTCATATTTGTATGTATGTCAACATACCAAAGCAGCCAAGCAAGGATCAAGAAATGCAGGTCCCGAGAGGTCCAGTTCAGCTGTAATATACCCTTGATACTGGAAGAAGAACAAATACACAGCACCAATAGATGTACCGACACAACAGTAAAACATGAAACATAAAAACCTGTAATAATAAAACCCACCCTCCCCTCCCTCACTCTACATCTATATTATACCCTGTTAACCTTATGGGTTAACCTGCTATATTAGTTTAAAACCGTACTTAGCTCTAACCTAGTTCCTATCCCCCTAACCCCAATGACCAACCTGTTAAAGGTAGTCAAACTCACATTAATTTCCATTGGGATCATAGATTCATGTAGATGTCCCCCCCCCCACTCCCCCCATAATGTGATGAGCTGAACACCCCCACTAGTCTTATAATAACAAAAACAGTAAAGTGAATCAAATGTTTCCACAGCACATAAGTAGACAAGACAGGCGATGACTTGACCCTTAGGTGTATAAAAAAGATTACATATATATATATGATATATATATGATATATATATAGCCAGGGCTTGACATTCACTTTTTGGCTCACTAGCCACTGTGGCTAGTGGTTTTCCAAAGTCACTAGCCACTCAGCATTTTCACCAGCCAAAAATCCCCACACTCGCGCCCCCACCCAAAAAGTGTCAGTAGTGTGGTGTATGATAAAATAACATCTAATCCAATAACATTTGTCCCCACCCGAACATCCCACCCACCCAGACAGTCACACTTTACATTCTCTGTTCCTGTGTAGCTATTTGTGTAATGACAGTATAACAAGTATTGTACTTAGTCATTGTTGCAATGTACTTCCATTGAATTGACTCAATACCTAGGAATAAGGTCAGGGTTAGGATTAGGAATATAGTAAGGGTTATTGTTAATGTTAAGGAAGTGTAATGCGGTAAGTACACTGTGTAACAATGAGTATGTAATTACAAAAACTAAGTACAAACTTAATTAATTAAATTGTAGAGCACTGTGATATATTGTTACCAATATTTGCTTTGATATCTAGTCCTCTATTCAGTGTGTGTGTGTGTGTGTGTGTGTGTGTGTGTGAGAGAGAGAGCAGAGAGAGAGAGAGAGAGAGAGAGAGAGAGAGAGAGAGAGAGAGAGAGAGAGAGAGAGAGAGAGAGAGAGAGAGAGAGAGAGAGAGAGAGAGAGAGAGAGAGAGAGAGAGAGAGAGAGAGAGAGAGAGAGAGAAAGAGATAGACTGATTTGTGACCAATTTTGCATTACTCTGTAAGAATTTTTTATAATTTATTTGGGCATTGGATGGAGTGTCTGAGAGATATTATTATTATTATTATTATTATTATTATTATTTATTATTATTAGAGAGAGAGGCATCTGGGGCAGCTGTCCATGGTGCTGAGAGCTAACTCAGAGACGCGAAGTGATAATGTGCAGCATATATTTGCGAGTGCTATCTTGACTGAGAGGGTGGCCAGGGCTGTTAGTCTCTAGCCCTTATGCTTCTTAATGTTAAATGAATGTGGCTAGCTAGGTAACAAACACCGTAATATTAGTTTAATAATACACGTTACATAATACATGTTAGTTTGTTTACTTACTCACACATCCACAAATAGTCGGTATTGGTCTCATTCTCTTTTCTGTTTGTTGATGGTTTGGTTCACCAGGTCTTTTCACAATATTCCGCCACATTGTAACATTAGCTAACTGTCTGTAAAGTAAACTATGGATGAGTCGGTCGCACTAACCAGTTGAGCTAACATTAACAGCGTTCGTTCAGCTGTCAGCTGTCACATGGGGTCCTACTAATCACCCCAAAGTACCAGAAAATACCAGAAAATACCAGAAACTACCCCAAAATACCCCAAAATACCAGAAACTACCCCAAAATACCCCAAAGTATACCCCAAAATACCAGAAACTACCCAAAATACCCCAAAATACCAGAAACTACCCCAAAATACCCCAAAGTATACCCCAAAATACCAGAAACTACCCCAAAGTATACCCCAAAATACCAGAAAATACCCCAAAATACCCCAAAGTATACCCCAAAATACCCCAAAATACCAGAAACTACCCCAAAATACCCCAAAATACCAGAAAATACCAGAAACTACCCCAAACTACCCCAAAGTATACCCAAAATACCAGAAACTACCCCAAAATACCAGAAAATACCAGAAACTACCCCAAAATACCCAAGAGTATACCCCAAAATACCAGAAACTACCCCAAAATACCCCAAAGTTTACCCCAAAATACCAGAAAATACCAGAAAATACCCCAAAATACCCCAAAGTATACCCCAAAATACCAGAAAATATCCCAAAATACCCCAAAGTATACCCCAAAATACCAAGACACTGAACCCCAAATGACTCCAATAAGCAGGCTAGCACCTTGCATGGCATCTGGCTGCCATTGCTCTGTGAGTGCATGTGTGAATTGGTGAAGGAGAGGCAATTATAAAGCTATTTGTGCAGGTAGGAAAGTGCTATATATGTGGAGTCCATTTCCCATTCCCAAAGTACCACATATTTTCAAAACAAATGTTTATTTTAATATATTATAATCTCCAAATTTAATAACATCTTGAACACTGAACAAACAGTATACATTTTTTTTTATCAATTTTATTTTAAATGTTCAACAATAACAAAACAACATCAACAACAATAATAACAGAACAGTATACAATTTTTTAACATTCCAGTAAGGACGGAAGAAAAGAGACAACTATAGGCTATACATGACAACATAACAGGACATTCTAACTGTGTCATTACATTACATTCAGGTCCACAAGATGGCTACTTAAAAAACTAGAATACACACTGAACTAGGAAGAACAGCTTTTTCAAGCTTCACACCTTGGTCATGGAATGGGCTACAAGACCATATCCACTTAGATACCCTGGTCTCTCAACAAATTTAAATCTGTATTACATAACTTCCTACAAAAAGAATTTTGCTGCTTTCTGTAGTCGGGTCCCAACTGCAAAACTGCTAAATTACTGTATTACCCTGTATTTTACTGTCCTACACCTTTACTATTATGTAGACTATTCTGTTTTGTGTTTTTGTGTTTACATGTATTGTATATTGTATACATCACACAAGAACATAATAAAAGTGCATATATACAATATACAATACATGTAAACACAAAAACATTGCTGTCTGATATATTGCAAATGTTATTGCTGTCATCTTGGCCAGGTCTCCCTTGCAAAAGAGATCTTGTATCTCAATGGGACTTCCTGGTTAAATACAAAATAAATAAAAAATGCTGTCATCTAAAAAAACACACATATATAAAAAAAATATAAAAAACGAAATCAAATCTCATATGAGTATGCATGAAGTGAACATACTTATGTCTTCACTTTTCTTCTTTTTGAAGTTGTTCGCAAATTTTTTGCTGTTCTTTTTTGGCCAGGCTTTTGGCTAGCTGGGGTACCACTGGAATGCTCAACTGACCATCATTTGATTCTATTGTTTTAGCCGTAGGTACCATCTTAACTTTCAAGAACTTTAAATATAGCTCATTCTGCTCATCTTTAGTTATAGTGTCCCATGTGACATTGGGGACCTCATATCTTTTAAATTCTGGCTTTAAAGTATAATTACCTTGGCCATGAAGGCATCTGCGCACATCTATATTTTGAAGTTGAGAAATTTGTTGGAGTTTAATATCAGATCTGGTAACTTTTGTGCTTTCCAATTAGTAGCCAGCTTAATTACATGATTCATTGCTTCACAATTATTATTTGTCCAATTATCAGGAATCCATTTCTTTCTGTTCTTTGTCTCCATTATTTTCTTTTTCAATGTAGGTATTAACTTAGAGAAATATGTAGTGAACTCTGGGCAATTTGATTCTATATATGTTTCAAGTTCAAGTACCTTTTCACAAAAGTCATACTCGTTTTTACAGTAGGTAAGAGAATTAGCATTATGGAACAGCTTATTCTCAATTACTGCTCTCTTTTTTGCGTCCATTCCCACTTTATGTGTTAGATAATGTTTCACATTATCCCGAATATGTTTTGAACACAAAATATGACTCGCTTCAGGAAACAAAGACTCTATGGCCTTTAAAATTGCCCGTTCCTGATCGGATCCAATAACTATGTCCTCACTGATATTTATTTCTGTTGCTAAATATGCCACCGACAACTTTGATTTCAAATGGGCAAAGAAATCATGGTAAGTCTCAAAGCTGCCGTCCCAGTGCAAATACAGTGGCCCAATGAATAATGGTGGCTCTCCAGTCTCTTTCTTAAAAAGTTTTGGGTTTTTGAACACAGTCACTGTTAAGAAGCAAGCCCCCAAATAAAATGTACGATCCACTCCTAAAACAGATGTAGCATCCTGCCCACAACAAAATCTTCTAACATCTTCTAATTGTTCATCAAAGTAAAGGATGACACAAGGTGGTTTTCCCTTCCTAGAAATTTTTTGCTGAACATAATGATTTTCCTGCAACATATTCAGAACTGTCTGAAGCTCATCAGCAGTATTGGTTCGATTACCAGAAGGCCTCTGGTCTTTTGCTACTTGATGTTTTTATATTCCTGACTTGTTTTAAATCTCGAGGTGCATTTTCCTCATCTTCCATAACATCACGAGGTGTCTGGGTTTGTACCACCTGAGCCACTCTTCCAGTCACCTCTGTTTGTGTTCTGATAAACTGAGATGGATTTTTCTTAGCATTTGCATGATAACTGAGTGTTATGGGGAATGTGCCTAGATATTCCCACACTGCAATGTCGGCCCTGTTCACTGGAAAATATCCTGGAGGCCTCTCAATCCATGTTATCCTCCTCATGAAATTAGTATCCCTCTTAAGTTTAGTGTAATAACTTGGGGTAGTTTCTGGTATTTTGTGGTATACTTTGGGGTAGTTTCTGGTATTTTGGGGTATACTTTGGGGTATTTTCTGGTATTTTGCGGTATTTTGGGGTAGTTTTTGGTATTTTGGGGTAGTTTCTGGTATTTTGGGGTATACTTTGGGGTATTTTGGGGTAGTTTCTGGTATTTTCTGGTATTTTGGGGTAGTTTCTGGTATTTTGGAGTATACTTTGGGGTATTTTGGGGTAGTTTCTGGTATTTTGGGGTATACTTTGGGGTAGTTTCTGGTATTTTCTGGTATTTTCTGGTATTTTGGGGTAGTTTCTGGTATTTTGGGGTAGTTTCTGGTATTTTCTGGTATTTTGG
>NW_028174495.1:0-10000 GCF_963971535.1 Notolepis coatsorum | reverse complement strand
CTTACCATGCTTTTTGTAAATTGTATGTACATTATACCTGTTATGTCTTATTCTTATTACTTGTATTATTGCACAAATGTCTTATTCTCATTCCTATTCTTATTACTCGTATTATTGCACAATCGCTGCGGGCATGACCCCCCCCCCCGCATTTCACTGTATGCTTGTATGCCGTGACAAATAAAACTCTTGACTTGACAGGGGCGACAGTGGCTCGGGGGGTAGAGCAGTCGTCTGGCAATCCAGAGGTTCCCGGTTCGATTCCCGCTCCTCCCGAGCAGCGTGTCGATGTGTCCTTGAGCAAGACACTTAACCCCTAATTGCTCCCGATGAGCAGGTTGGCACCTTGCATGGTTGCCTCCGCCGTCGGTGTGTGAATGTGTGAGTGAATGGGTAAAAATGTGAGTAACAAAATTGTAAAGCGCTTTGGATAAAAGCGCTATATAAAAAAGCAGCCATTTATGGCTTCCACCTCACCCGCCACCCCGCCATTTACATGAGAATGGAACTCTGAGTGAATAAAAAAAAAAATCTAAATGACAGGGCAGTGTGTGTGTGTGTGTGTGTGTGTACTCTGTCTTTCTCCTTATCTGACTTTCTGTGCGTGTGCGTGTGCGCGCACATCCGAGAGTTCTAAAACGCTCGCGTTCTGCCAAATGGACTCAGATTGGGTCTCCCTCCACGGGCGCCGGGTTCGAACTTACAGTATGGCGGTGGAAGACGATTAAAAAAAACGGTGTGGTAATCAGGCTTTCATTTTGAAACATGACCAAAAGAAGCCAGAGAAACCATACAATCAGCTCTGGTTGTGCACGAGCGTGACTTTAAATGCCATCAGTTTCAATAGGCGTCTTTTTTCTATTATTATTTTTGATCGCCAAGGCCTCTCTATATTCAACCAAATCAATTAAAAGTATTTTGTAAAAAAGAAAAAAGAAAAAAAAAA
Source organism: Notolepis coatsorum (assembly GCF_963971535.1). Classification (NCBI taxonomy): domain Eukaryota; kingdom Metazoa; phylum Chordata; class Actinopteri; order Aulopiformes; family Paralepididae; genus Notolepis; species Notolepis coatsorum. The sequence continues at coordinate 9,054 of NW_028174495.1, read as the reverse complement.
CAGCTGCAATTGCAAAGACCCCGGCGCTCCCCTCTCTCCTCTCATCTCTGGCAACAATTATGCCCGTTGATGAATTCAAAGCTTGGGCCAAAGAACCAGACGCGCTCTGGTATTTCCCACATCCACTGGTATTCCGGTCACTTCAGTTTGTCGGGGTAATTGTGCGTCTATTTCGCCTTTTCCCCTCCTGTGGATGCAGGTGTTTGGTCTCATGGGGTGCTGCGTGATGGTCAGGAGAACTGAAAGCCAGGTTTTTTTTGTGTGTGCGCTAAATGATGCCAGTCAGTTCACCGGGCGTGCAGTGTTTGATTAATGAGCGACTCTGCAACGCGTGTTGTTTTGATTTAATTTCATTTGAGTTTACACTTAAAACCCCATATTAATTGGCACATTAAAGTCTAGAAATACCATAGCTCCACTAAATCGCCCGCGTGGTAAATTTGTTAGCTATATAATCGACATTTTATTGTGATTTAGATGCATAAATGTCAATGTTTCCAGAATTGCCCAAAAGGGGATCAATAAAGGAATATCTTATCTTATATTTCATATGGACCTTCAATTATGGGCTTTATCGCCGAGGCTAAATAATCAAAATAGAGACTGAAACTAAAGGAATACTTCCAATAATATGTCTGCCATTTAAATGCAACAGTAAAATTTGATATATTTTCGATAAAAAAAAAACTTTATGTTACTTTTTGATGTTGCAAAATATTTTCAGAGAGAAATATACAAATCAATCATCATTACATTAGATATAATGCTGAATTTACTGCAGATAGTTAAACCATGCTTCACTTTCCAGAATATGCATGCATGGGGTCACATTTTTATATTTTTTCATTGTAGATTCATATATTATTTAATTTTAAATATTGTTGTAGGTATTGAAATATTGTAATAAAACCTACGTAGCCATATAACTTTACATGTATTTTTTAGTTGCCACAAAAATGTTAAACAAAAGTGCCTATTATCTACTACCGGTAGATTAGATTAGATTCAAATGTATTGAAGTACACAATACACAAGTACAGTACAACGAAAATAAGTTTGGCATCCAACCAGAGTGCAGATTTAACAGTGCAATAGTACTAATATACAATGTACAATGTGATTAAACTGGGTATGAAATATATAAATGAGTATTACATGATATTTTCCACAAATAAACCACTGAATGCGTCTTCCTTTTCACAGAAGTTTGTCTTCAACAGAAATACACCAATACTTTGATTGTAATAAAACAAATGCATATTTCACTTTAATAAACCTTTGCAGAAGAACAGGTAAGCAAAATAAACTAGACCCACATCCAATGTCTGACTCAACCACCAAAACCTGCACAGACAACGTATGACGTATACAGTATATCATGCCAGTTAGGGCAACTTGTGTATACTGCACCTTGTGTATACTGTTTTACTTTTACTCTTACTCATAGTATATATTCAGACTCAAATTATTTATTGCCATATTTATTGTAATGTAATATAACCGATAGGGCATACAGACCCTCTTCTGCACCTTTGTTTACACTGTTAATTTTTCTCATATTTTTATATTCAGAGTTAATAATAGTGTTTACACTGTTTATTTTTTCTCATGTTTTTATATTCAGATAAAATTGTATTGCCTATATTTATGTCTTTCTGCTATTACCCTGCCCATACCTGTACCTCCCCTCCCCCATGCATGCTGATGCCCCAAATGTCCCCAAGGGGATCAATAAAGGAATATCATATCTTAATTTTAACAAACAGGAAGTATTCCTTTTGAAAGACATGATTTCTATTTAAACAGGACATGTCTTTCCCACAAATACATCAGTTCACTTCTAACAAAACATAAAATGAGTTCAATAAGCTCTTTTTTTCTTTCTCTTCTTTTTTTTACATTAATAAAGGCTAGAAACAAAGACATCACATTTTCACAAACAAAACAAAACATGAGCACGGCAGAAATAAATCTATCTTTTCCCCCCCCAAAAACAACCTCTGAAGCCGGGCCCCCGCGCGCTTCAATCAGGATATAACACACAGTATTGGGGGGGAAACTAGCTTGCTATAGAACTACCAGCTACTTCACTGTGAAAAGCACTCACACTAAATCTTAACTGCTCTCGATAAAAAGGTAGTTTGTCAAAGTCCAATTGCATCCAAATACTACATTGCAGGAGAATGATCACAATCTGAGTCTGGAATCTCACACACTGTAGTTACACGCAACTGAACTGACACTGAGTAAAGTCTGGGTGTGTTTGATGTATTATAAGGCAGGCAAACCCCCCCAAGGGTGTGTTTTAAGGAGAGGACAGGGAGCAGTTGTTAAGGTGGAATCAGGTAAATCTCGGGAAATGTAGTTTGTAAGTAACTAAACTACATGACTCCAAAGTAGTTAACTACTGAAAAAGCTACAGAGATTAGACAGTAAACTACCACCCGACTACCACAACATGTAGTTAAGCTAGTAACTGAACTGTGCGTCGTTAGCTTCTCCTCAACACTGATAACACATGTCTCTACTACTATGCACTCAACACTGATAACACACTGCAACACACTGCTTGCTGGCCTTCCGGCCACTGCGTTCTTCAACTCATTCAGAACGCAGCGGCCCACCTGATCTCAAACCTACTGAAGTCAGCCCATGTCACCCCACTTCTTAGGGACCTGCACTGGCTCCCCATTGCCGCACGAATCCGCTTCAAGGCCCTCGACCTGGCATACCGTGCGGCAAAGGGAACCGCTCCCTCCTCTCCGGTCAATGGTCTCTAACTACACACCCTCAAGACCCCTACGCTCTGCATCTTCTGGCTGTCTCAGACCCACTCCTATACACAGTAAATTTCGCAGAGTACATTTTACTCAAACTGAGTAAAATTTTACTCAAACTAATTTACTGTGTAGAATCCTTGTTTTTCAATGTGTATATAATGTAAATATCTGTAGATGACAGCATCTACACGTAGATCTCAGAGGAGAAGGACAACAGAGAGAGAGTGTGTGTTTCAGAGCAGCAGGCACCTGGAGATGGGGGGGGGCCGACTGTGCAGATCAGGGCCTTTATCAGGTGCCGAGGTCATTACCACCACAGCAGAGCGTTTTGTTTTGGGTAAGCGATGCCGGTAATATCAACATCACCGTTGCTATAGTGATTTGGGTCAAAAGTGCCGTTGCCATGGTATCGTGTCACTTAGTAACGAGAAAAGGGGGCGGGCCCCCGTTGCTAGGGGAAAGACGTTATGAGCTGTGAGTTCTTCAGAAGACAAATTAGACTAGGACACGAGGCAGAGACGGGCAGACGCGTTGACAGAGACTTTGAAATCACTCCTCACCCTCGCTGGGTGGGGGAGGTGAATTTCCACGACATCGCTAGCTTCGGCTAACAGGGAAGGCCTTTTGGATCGCTAGGCCGCACGACCACCGAGCGCCGAGCGGGGTAACAGAAGAGAGATCGTTAGAATAATGAATTTAGTTTCTTCAAAGGCTTTTCAAGGACAGAAAGAACTGTTTTCCATCTAAAAGAGTCAGCTAAATGACTAAATGTAAATATAATGTAAATGCATGTCTCTACTACTATGCACTCAACACTGCAGCACCCAAGTTTCACCACTGTTTGATGAACATTGTTACTCGGCTAAAAGAGTTGAACCCTTCCGGCTGACCTGTCGTACGGAACTCATAAGTCGCTTTGGATAAACGCATCAGCTAAATGACTAAATGTAAAATGTAAACACATAGTTGAATATTATTAGTAAAGTGCTTTATTGGGTGCAGGTAGTGCAGCCTGCACATACACACATACACACACATACACATATACACATTCTCACGCACAAACACACACATACACACACACACATACATACACACACACATACACACACATACACATATACACATTCTCACACACAAACACACACATACACATACACACACACATACATACATACATACACACACACATACACACACACACATACACACATTCTCACACACAAACACACACATACACATACACACACATACACACACATACATACACACACACACAGGCCGTATATGTATACATAAAAAAATATATGTTTTTGACACATGTGAGTCGAGACGTTTTCCACATGGGGTGATGTTCATCTTGAAATGTCAGCGAATGGTGCAGGGCCCCTGGGAGGCCACGCCCCCCCCCCCCCCCCCCACATACACACACGCATCAAGCATCAGGCACAACATGGCTGCACTTGAGGAATGACGCCGCACGGCCCCCGGCAGAAGATACCAGGCCCCCCTCCCTCCTCTCGGACAGGTCGCCCGGAGGAGAGATTATAGGGAGTTCATCCCCCCCTTCACTTCTCTCTCTCTCTCTCTCTCTCTCTCTCTCTCTCTCTCTCTCTCTCTCTCTCTCTCTCTCTCTATCTCCCCCCCCCGAGGGCGAGAACACAAGTGGAGGAGAGAGAGAGAGAGAGAAAAAAAAGAGAAAGACAGAAGTAAATCCCATTGTTTACATTGGGTATGTTTAGGGGTAATAGCTGGGAGAAAACAGCCACCTTGTTCAGCGGTAGGTGTTTTTAAACGCTCTAATCCCGCGGCCAATCCCCGGCTCAAGTGGAAAAATGCGTCCGCTTGTCGCCTCACAATGAGGTGGGGTTTTTATTTGGTTGGGGGGGGGGGGGGGGGTTGTTGTTGTTGTTGTTGCACTTCTCACGTATTCTTTACCTTGTGGTGGATCCCAGTCTGCCGTGTTATTGTGGAGGGTATCATCCATGAGCTTTAGATCTTTTAGATTGTTTTGGTTCATTATTCATAATCCAAAGGAATTATGTATTCGGAGGGTTAAGAGTATAGATCATCCCGTCCTATACGTCAGCTTTAGATGTTTCGATTTAGATTAGATTAGATTCAAATGTATTGTCATCATGCAGCACAAGTACAGTACAACGAAAATAAGTTTGGCATCCAACCAGAGTGCAAAATGTAACAGCAATATGCAATGTAAATGTGATTAAACTGGGTACAAATATACAGATTAGTACTACTGGGTAGTAGTGCAGATGTATGTACAGAGTTGTAGTATAATATATATATAGTGTACAGTGATACAGGTATAAAGACACTATGGTAGTAAGTCATACTGTAGCCTACTGGTCAGCAGCGTAACTAGTAAGAGTAGGATGTACAGGGGTGGGGGGGAAATCGATACGTAGTAGTATTGCGATACTATGTGTGGCGATACTGTATTGATACAGGGACGCCAAGTATCGATATTTAATGATTCATAAAAATAATTAATTTTTTTTTTTTTTTTTTAAGGAAGTTGCATTGTTCATTTCAATACCTGTATTAGTACAGTAGTCCACACACACACACATGTGCATTCAGTTAAGTTGGAATATGACTGTAATACAAACAGTTCAGTTTGTCAGGTACAGTACATGTAACACAGATTACAGTGTTTACATCTGTCTGCTTGAGAAAATACCATGTTCTGCAATAAAAATTATTGAAGTGAGATGAACAGACTGAACTTTATTTTATTAGATAAAACATGTTGACAAAGTTTTACTTTGCAGTTGAAAAAATAAATAAAATTTGATAAAAAATTTAAAGAAATATATATCGCAATATTAATATCGCAATACTCAGCATATCGCGATATATTTAGTATCGCAATACTATCGTATCGTGACGCAAGTATCGCGATAGTATTGTATCGTGAGGTCTCTGGCGATTCCCAGAGACTACTATGTGCAGGTAAGTACAGACAGGTGTGGATAGATATATATGCGGTGAGAATAAATATATATTTATTCCCCCCCCCCTGCCCACCCCGGGGATCGATGGAGAGATATGTTGAACAGTGATATATTTTGTGATGGTGGAGGTCTCAATAGAAGCACGTAATGTTTGTGTAGTTCTCTTTCTTCCAACATGGCCGCCTGTAACGTTAGCAACCATTGTTTTGAACAATGGCAAAGGGGAGAGAGACGGCTGGTTGCTAGGTGAAAAAACAACGGTTGCTACGTGTTGATACACACATCAACAACACATAATATCATTCTGTGTCTTATTACTGGATCTAGTCGACAAAAACTCACAGTAGAATAGATTAGATTAGATTCAAATGTATTGTCGTCATACAGCACGAGTACAGTACAATGAAAAGAGGTTTGGCATCCAACCAGAGTGCAAATGTAACAGTAAAGTGCAACAGCAACATACAATGTACAGGTGATTAAACTGGGTATAAGATATATAAATTAGTACTACTGAGTAATAGTGCTAATCAGATGTATGTACAGAGCTGTAGTATTAATAGGTACAGGGACACAGGTACAAATACACTATGGTAGTAAGTCGTATACTGGCCAGCAGCATAACTAGTAAGAGTAGGTAAGGGATATGTACAGATATGGAAATACTTTTACATTTAGTCATTTAGCTGACGCTTTTATCCAAAGCGACTAACAAGTTGTGAACAACAAGTCAGCAGGAAGGTACAACTCTGGCAGCTAAGGGTCAGTAAAATTGTTCATCAAACAGTGTTGAACTTGAAAGCGACAGAGTGCATATTAAATATAGTATCTACAGATATATACAAAGGATTACATGCAGGTATGTACAGACAGATGTGGATATATATATATATATATATATATATATATATATATATATATATATATATATATATACGGTAAGAATAAATATATATAAGATATAAGATATCCCTTTATTGATTTCAGGCATCATAGCAGCATGGGAGAGGGGAGGTACAGGTATGGGCAGGGTAATAGTATAGAAAGCCATAAATACAGGCAATAAAAATGATAGTACAGTAGAAAAGTAAATACATAAATAAGTAAATACGTATCTATACACGGTATATACAATAGTAAGACTTTCCGGTGTTTTACCTATCTATATACTCTACCACCGGTGCAGAAACTAAGCGTTTTCTTTCCGCAAAGCGGGGGTGCCACTGGTTCTACAAGGCGGCCATGCTGGAAGACACGGGGCTATACGCCGAGGTTCCGTGTGAGGCCTCAATCATTACCTATCATGTGGTGAGTTGGAGCTTGAGTGATAATAGCACTAGCACTTGGCATCCTGTCAGGGTAGTGGACTGTCACTCCTCCTCCACCAGCAGAGGCGTGGGGGCGGGGGGGGGGGGGGGGGGGGGGGGGGGGGGGGGGGGGGGGGGGGGGCAGCGCGTAGCCGCTTGACACACACACACACAGGTCGCTTGTAAAACATGACGTGCCAACGAGATCAGAGCGTGCGCAGATGCGTGAGAATGTGCACTCGATTTCTACAACAGGGGGGAATGCTGTCACTCCGCATCAGAGCTGCGTGATGGACGAAACCGACCGATATGCACGTGTGTGTGTGTGTGTGTGTGTGTGTGTGTGTGTGTGTGTGTGTGTGTGTGTGTGTGTGTGTGTGTGTGTGTGTGTGTGTGTGTGTGTGTGTGTGTGTGTGTGTGTGTGTGTGTGTGAGAAAGAGAGAGTGTGCGCCACGCTGACACATATTAGGCACACACCTTCGCGTACACACAGTGCGCGTGCCCGCGTGTCGACTCCGCCCACGCACACACGCACACACACACACACACACGCACACACATGCCCACGCGCGCCATGTGTGAGACGCCAGTGAGTCTGGGCCGTGTTCAGGAGTATTGTTATTAACATTTTCCCTTGCGTGTATTAAGCAGCCATCACTGCGAGGACCCATCCCAGCCGTATGACTCCAGGGCCTGGCTTTGTTCTTCTCCCATAATGCAGACATAATTACAAGTCTTAAAGAGCCTCCTCTCCACCTTCCCTCCTCTCTCTCTCTCCCTCTCTCTCTCTCTCACACGTCTTCCCCGCACACCCTCCGCGCGCCCTCCTCACCCCGCGAGGTTATGACAGACATCCAGAGCCCCGGCTCAAACCCTGGCGCTGGTGGAGGTGCCTCGACAGGAGCGGCGTGCGCGGTATCAGCGCCGCCGGAGGGCCCGGGCCCCCCCCCCCCACCCCCCACTCACTCACTCCGCGGGGCCTCAGTCGCCTCCGTCGTTCAGGCCCTTATTGATCTTCCGTTCCATCTGTCAGGCCTGTCACTTTCCCGTGACGTGATAGGTGTTCTGGATTGTTCCGTGCCTGTCGGAGAACAAAAGCGAGGCACAGTAAACACCTGCTCGTGTATATGATCTTAGTTATTTAGGCCGGGCCTTATGGTTTCTCTTACTGTAATATACCTGACCTCTAACAGTCCCCCGCTAAGGCTTATAGTGCGCCGCCCCCGTCCGTGACGCGGCGATAAACCCATGATACATCCTCAGACTGATGTAATGGGTCGCTCTAGGGCTGACCCCCCATTAGTCGAATAGTCGACTAATCGATCGAAAGGAGCCGTAGTCGACTGCCAACCTCTTAGTCTTAGTCGAATGCAAACAAATTTAAAATAAAGAGATTATTATACGTTTTTTTTTTTTTTTATCATTCTTTATAAAAGCAAAGAGGCCTAGAAGCGTGGCTAACGCGAATGGCATGCATACCAGAGGCTAACTGCCTACGAAAACAGGCACAGAGGCACTGAAAGAGCATTTCACCCATCTAATGAACACACTAGACTATAGACAAATATCAAGATGTATCCATCAGTGGACCAATTGAATGCTTTCGGAGAGGACAAGAAGCCTCCTTCAGACATTAAGCACCCCCACAGCCCAAATGGAATGATACAAAAAAATATTATAATTATTATATATTTAAAAAAAAAAAATCGGCGACTACAAGTCGACTATACAAACCCTTCGTCTGGGACAGCCCTACTCTGGAGTTAATCCCACTGATACAATTCCCACCAACGCTAGACTTTACAGCACGGAGGCCTGAGTGTGAAGTCAGCTGCTCGGAGGCCCAGTAATAAAGGGCCCGCGGGTCTCTCCACTGAGGCCCAGTAATAAAGGGCCCGCCGGTCTCTCCACTGAGGCCCAGTAATAAAGGGCCCGCGGGTCTCTCCACTGAGGCCCAGTAATAAAGGGCCCGCGGTCTCTCCACTGAGGCCC
>NW_028174496.1:0-13162 GCF_963971535.1 Notolepis coatsorum | reverse complement strand
ACACCAACGAGCAGGGAGGTCAAAACCACCGTTGGTATGGCTAAAAAATGCAAAGTTAGTAATAATAAAAAAGCAGTAGCAGCGGTAGAATAACAAGAAGCTAATGAGGCCGAAGAAGCCTCTCTGGAGCTTTTATTCTTCCAGCCACAACTTTGTGAAGGATAATACCCAGAATGCAGCAGCAGCAGCAGCGCGGTGGAGGAAGATGGAGCGTTTTTCTTTTGAGGTGGGGAGTGGAACAAGACCCGTGCAGCAGGAGCGGTGGCCCCAGTGAGGGATGGCGTGTGGGTTTGGACCGAGGGCCTGCGGGCCGAGTCATAACGAGGTGCTAGAGTGATCAACTCTGCACCAATGACAGCGCCCGCTCACCCCCGCGCCAAGACTCCCTCCGCGCGGCCTTGAACGCCACCCACAACCCCAACCGCAGGGGGGCTCTCTGACAGGGAGACCGTATCCACCTGGAACTTGTGGCGTTTATCTCCTGTCAGAACCATGCTGCTGCGTCTAGGGCTGGGAGGGAATCCATGTCAGAATGTGAACGGGACGCTTGTCAAAATCTAAATGATGATAATGAAGAAATAGGGTTCGGTCGGTCAACATCCTTATTGAAGAAGGCCTTGGATTATTTTTGACATCTAGTCAACTGACCAAACCCCGCCCTCTTTTCTTGATCCTCCAATCACAACTGTTGCTTTCCTCTGACAATATGACCCCCTTCCATAGTTGTATGCAAGCTCAAAATTGTGTGTTTTGTCACTAGAGTAGAGTAGAGTATGATCAATACTGACAGAAAACACTTTGTAGACCTTTAACCTCTTAACTGGCAACGACCCGGCCCCGGGATTTTTTTTTCTTTTTTTTTTTCCGAAGTTGGTTAAGGTTAGAGTTTGGAATCAGGGCTGGTGTTCTATCGCCCTGCTCTAAGACAAACTCTAATCTTTATAAACAAAGTTTTTTATTCAAAGATTACATTTACATTCATATCTTGCATACAGATGTCATGTCCTTTGTTTTTTCCTTACTGAATATCCCTCCCTCCCCACCCAGAAAAATAAAAAAGACAGTACAAAAGTAAATAAATACATACAAAATAAAATAAGACAAATACAAAATGTGACATTAGGATCCACTTTAACAGCAATATGGTACTCTTAAAGGATAAGTATATTTGCTATGGATATAATGAAACATAAGTGCAACTCCAGGTCCGATACACAAGCCAGGTCGTATGACCCTAAATACGTGAGGTGGGAGATTAAATAAATACACGCCTACTGTCCCCAACAACCCCAATCAACAGGTAAGCCCACTCAGTGAAAACTGTCCCCCCCCTACATGGCACTCGACATAACTTCAGTCAGGAGGAAACGGATCTATTCTATCTACATATGAGATTAGCGGTTGCCAATGTGTGTAGAATTTATCAGCTGATCCTCGAATTGTAAATTAAATTTTTTCCAGTTTTAGGAATGACATCACATCATTCAGCCATAATCCGGATGATGGGGGAGGTTCTGCTTTCCAATGCAAGAGTATCCTCCTGCGGGCAATCAGTGAGGCAAAGGACACTACATTGTATTGTTTTTTGGTCAAGATCACATCCTCCTCGGGGATCCCAAAGATAGCAATTTGGGGGCAGGGCACTATAGTAATCTCCAGTACCTCCGAGATGGTATCAAAAAAGAACTTCCAGAATGTTATCAGTTTCGAGCAGGACCAGAACATGTGGGTTAGATCCCCTGGTGACTGTGCACATCTGTTACAGTTGTCTGTCACATTGGGATATATTTTAGCCAATCTGGCATTACTATAATGGACTCTGTGAAGGACCTTAAACTGAATAAGGCCAAGTCTGGCACAGGAGGAAGAGGTATTAACTCCCTCTAGTGCGTCCCCCCACCATTCATCCGAGAAGGCTACCCCTAGTTCGGTCTCCCACCCCGTCCTAATCTTGTTTATGGCAGTGTCTTTTCTAGGTATGGTATCATAGAGATATGAAACATGGCCCCTATCCATACTAGCCGAGTGTCGAAAACGCTCCACACCTGATGGAGGGGGCAACTGTGGAAACGCAGGGGAATGGGTCCTCACAAAATGCCGAATCTGGAAATATCTAAACCGGTCAGAGTGAGGTAAGTTATATGTGTCACATAGGTCCCCAAATTCTGCAAATACACCATCTATGTATAAGTCACTCAAAGTGATTAGTCCCTCTTTCTTCCATCTAGCGAACCCAGAATCCAGTGTAGCAGGTAAGAAAAGGTGGTTATTACAGATGGGTGCTGACATAGAGAGCTTAGTCCACCCGCATATCTTTCTCATCTGGGCCCATATCTTTAATGTGGAAACAACAATTGGGTTCTTACTATATTTTGTTGGTGACAGTGGCATTTCACCACAAGCTAAAGCTTGAAGGGAAGATGTTGGGCAAGAACTGGCCTCAAGTTGACCCCAGCTGCTGTCTGGTTCACTCGTCCACAAGACAATTTTGTGAAGATTGGCGGCCCAGTAATAGAACATGAAATTTGGTAGGCCCATTCCTCCCTGATTCCTATCCCTTCGCAGCAAGGATAATTTTATTCTTGGTGTTTTGCCCTCCCAGATAAATGAAGAGATCATCTTATTCAGATCAAGAAAAAATGCTTTGGGGAGAAATAAGGGGAGACTTTGGAATAAGTATAAATATCTGGGTAATACATTCATTTTAATGGAATGTACTCTGCCAGCTAAGGACAGGGGTAAGCCATTCCACCTCTGTAAGTCAGCCTTTACCTTTGTTGTTAATGTGGTAAAGTTTTGTTTTCGAAGAGAGCAAAGAGATTGGGAGATGTTAATGCCCAGGTACTTAAAACCAGTATCCGCTATCTGGAAAGATGGAAGGCGATGGGAAATATTCCGGGCGAGATCATTAATTGGGAAGCATTCACTTTTCTGTACGTTTAATTTGTAGCCAGAAAAGCTTCCAAAAACCTTTAGAAGAGACAAAATATTTGGGATACCGGCCATTGGGTCTGATATGTAGAGCAATAGATCGTCTGCATAAAGAGATACTTTATGCTCGCTACCTCCCCTCCTAATGCCAGAGAACAAGGATTCAGCTCTAAGAGCTATGGACAGGGGTTCAATGGCCGCCGCAAAAATCAATGGAGACAGTGGGCACCCTTGGCGTGTCCCACGTGTGAGTGGGAAGGGCTTAGAACTGAAGCCATTAGTTGTGACACATGCCTGGGGGGCGGTGTACAGTAAGCGTATCCACGCCAACACTTCTTCCCCAAATCCAAACTGTTTTAATGTAAAGAACAAATAGTCCCACTCCACTCTATCGAAGGCTTTTTCCGCGTCCAGAGAAACCACTACCTCCGGGACTATTTGAGAGCTTGGTAGTCCAATAATGCTCAACAGTCTACGAATATTTGTAAAGGAATGGCGGTTCTTTATAAAGCCTGTCTGGTCCTCAGATATTACTGTGGGGAGAACAGCCTCTAGTCTACATGCCAATGCTTTAGCTAATATTTTATTGTCCACATTAAGAAGAGACACAGCTCGATAAGAGGAGCAGTTTATGGGGTCTTTATCCTTCTTAAGGAGTAAAGAGATGGAGGCCTGCGTGAGAGTAGGTGGCAGAGTACCCTTCTGTAATGAGTCATCAAACATCTCTAATAATAAAGGGGCCAATTGACTTGAAAATGTCTTAAAGAATTCTACAGGGTAGCCATCTGGGCCTGGAGATTTTCCACTCTGCATCTTTTTAATAGCTGCAGCAACCTCACTTAGTTGTAGCGATCGGTCTAAGTCCTGACAATCTTCTGGAGACATTTTGGGAATAACTTGGCCTGAAAAGAAATCTAGCATTACAGAGGTGTCTTTGGGCGCTTCAGATGTGTAGAGCTGTGAATAGAATGACACAAATGCGTCATTAATTTGTTTAGGATCCGTTGTTAGTGAATCTGAACTATCACGAATCTGTGGTATTAGTTGTGAGGCTGATCTGCTCTTCAGCTGTTGGGCCAGAAGTCGACCCGCCTTGTCCCCACTCTCATATAGGGCACCCCTTGTTCTAAGCAACAGTCGTTCTGCCTCTTTGGTGGATAAAAGATTATGTTCCGTCTGAAAGCCAAGCCGGTCCTTATAAAGTTCCGGAGTCGGAGCCACGGCATAGCGACGATCAAGATCTGTAATCAGAGTCTCCAATTGTTGTTGCCTTTCGAGACGCTGTTTGTTAGCATGTGCAGTGTATGAAATAATTGTGCCCCTAACATTTGCCTTTAGTGTCTCCCATAATAATGAGGGTGAGGTTTCGTCATTTTTATTTGTCTCGAGAAATAGGTCAATCGCTTGAGATACCACGCTACAGAATTCATCAGATGCTAGTAGGGTAGAGTCCAGTCTCCAGAAACGGGCCTCTTTGGGTTTAGATTTGAAAATAAGTTCAAAGGTTACGGGGGCGTGGTCTGAAATAGTTATAGCAGAATAGCTAGCTGAGGACAAAGACGGTAATAAGGCCTTATCAAAGAAAAAATAGTCTATGCGTGTGTAGGAGTGATGCACATGAGAAAAAAAAGAGAATTGTTTATCTGTAGGATACAGAAATCGCCACGGGTCAATGTAGCCATTGTTATTCATAAAAGTGGACAATGTTTGAGACATCTTTGAGGGCACAGCAGTCCTGGTACTCGATCTATCAAGGTGGGGGTCCATTACACAGTTGATATCTCCTCCCAGTATTAAGTGATGTGTGTCCAAGTCGGGAAGTGAGGACAGCAGTTTCTTTATAAAGTTAACATCATCCCAGTTAGGTGCATACACACTCACAAGGACCACTGGGGTCTGATATAGTGAGCCAGTTACTATTATATAGCGACCATTGGGGTCTGAAACAGTCTTAACGGGAGTGAACTGTCCCCGGGACATTTTGAGGACGATTTGCCCACCGGCGTGACATGCCACTTTGGCGAACTCTAGCGACTCGGGTGTGCATATTTTTTATACAATATATATCGAATTAAAGCCCAATTTGTTGCATGTCGATTGCAGATTGCCAACTCTGTGTTTTAATGTTTTCTTTGTTTCATTGTTTTGTTTCTGCTTCTCTTATGTGGTATCCATGATGGCCTACTGTTTTGAAATAGTTCAAATTGTAAGTTGTCTTTTATGTATTATTGTTATAATGTTTTGAATGTGTATACTGCATAGTGTCCGAAAACACATTTAACCCTTTCACTACCACAATACAAAGGGTTAACGCTTTCACTACCACACTACAGAAGGTTAACCCGTTCAGCAGTTCTCGAGTTACATGCCGATATGTGAGGCGTGCGCCAAAATACACGGCAGACTTGAATTTATTTCGAATACCACCCGCGACTCCAGAGGCTCTAGCTCCGTCAATCATTTGGCGATCTCGGAAATGATTGGACAGGGTTGTAACCAATGAGTGTGACTTTCCAATGATACCCAACGGGGGGATGAGCGAATCAGGGATCTAGGTGAAAAGTCACGGGAAGAGAAAAAAACGCGGAATGCATTGGAGTCTGAGAAAACTGAAACCTGCTGAGTTTCTTTTTTCTCTCATTTTACCACAATCGCTCCTAATCACTCATTTCTGAGCGGATCTTTATGAAATTTGGATATGTACTATACAAGACTTCAGGCTATGGACCCAGGGTGTTCCAGCCATACTTCTTTTTTGGATATACTACTTCTGGATATTGCAACTACTACATAAAAACGTGAGTAACAAGTTTTTCTACAACTGCAATTTCAGACCTATGTTACTCTATTTCATTAGCACTAAAAGTAAATCTTTCTTGTATCAGAAACTTCAGAATGTTATCTTTCAAAAGAGACCAGGCTCGTGCATGTGCTATAAGTATAAAGTATAGTATTTTGGTTTGCAAAAAAAAGTATGCAGTCCTCAAAAACTAAAACTAAAATGTGGTAGTGAAAGGGTTAACCTTCCTTAGTGTGGTTGTGAAAGTGTTAACCCTTTGTAGTGTGGTAGTGAAAGGGTTAAATGTGTTTTCGGACACTATACACATACAGTATACACGTTAAAAAAATTATAAAAAATGACAACAATAATACATAAAAGACAACTTACAATGTTAACTATTTCAAAACAGTATCATGGATACCACATAAGAGAAGCAGAAACAAAACAAAGAAACAAAGAAAACATTAAAACATAGTTTTCAGGCAGAGTGGTGGTCGATGGTTCAGTGTAACGTCTGGCTCAGCTTGGAAGCCTGACGACATACGGCTGCATATTATTTGGATTCCACATGTCTGGTAATGAACTCTGCGACACTTTCCAGAGCCACTGCAGAATCATACACTCACTACCACTGCAGTGATGTGCACACTCGATTGTAAAAGATTGTAAGCATGCAATTGGTCCACTGCTACTAGGAAAAATCTAATAAAACATCATCAACTCCAACTCCAACACCAACCATCATCAATTCTGCATTTCTAGTCGCAAACTCTGGTATGATTTTTCAATCCCCCCAGTTCAAGCCACAACGTCATTTAACGACATTTCAATTTGGCCAACCACATGATAAGCGTTAATATTGTTATGAGCTGTTATAAGAGTAAATGTATAAGTATATTAGCTATATATCATTGTAAAATGTATTTAGGAGTTCTAGTTCATGCAAGACAAATTAGAACAAAGAATTGCCAACAATCTTTGCGTGAGCATCCATGTTTTGTGACTTTGTAGCTCAAACGCACGCAGGTTGGAGATAACATGTTCCCAACTTCCAACTTCCCACCTAAACTAATGCAGCATACTGTAAGAGTTTTCTTCTCCGCCTCCCCTCTCTGTCCATCTGTTTCTGTGTCTGTATGTGTCTCTCTCTCTCTCTCTCTCTCTCTCTCTCTCTCTCTCTCTCTCTCTCTCTCTCTCTCTCTCTCTCTCTCTCTCTCTCCTCACTGCTTGATTTCATTATTCACCTTCATGCTCTACCATTCTCCTATTCTTCTCAAGTCAAGTCAACACCACACCACTGCCACCTGGCACCACTAAAATGTGTCTCTTAACCTTTCACTCGTCACCAATAAGACAAAGGCGTCCCGTGGAGCATCTACATCATGCAGACCTCCCAACAGGCCTCCAAACTGGCAAGGAGAGAGATATCTGGATGCTCGTAACTGTAGGATATGAAAAATTTAACAATGGCCGACCAGCGGGGCGCCTCCTTAACACTGTCTTTGCTCTCGGTGCATTTACAAGCAAACATCCATGCTGTAGCCAGAGACTCGCCCCACAGAAGACTACAAATCCCATGAGGCCCGAGAGCAGTGTTCTACTGAACTACACTTTGGCAGCATGCCTGGTAGTCCACTTCTGGTTTCTAACTGATGCTGGGATGCAGCCAGGTCTTAGCAGGCAGTGGGAGCAGGAGTGTCAGTACGCTGCTTAAAGGGGAATGCCACCCGCCCCACCCGGTCTTGAGGGTGTGTAGTAGGGCTGTCCCCGACTAAGGATTTGTATAGTCGATTTGTAGTCGCCAAAATGAGCCGATAGCCGACTATTAGTTTATTTATTATTATTATTATTATTATTATTATTATTATTATTATTATTATTATTATTATTATTATTATTATTATTATTATTATGTATCATTCCATTTGGGCTGTGGGGGGTGCTTAATGTCTGAATGAGTCGACGGAAGGCTTTTTGTCCTCTGCGAAAGCATGCAATTGGTCCACTGATGGATACATCTTGATATGTGTCTAGTCTAGTGTGTTCATTAGATGGGTGAAATCCTCTTTCAGTGCCTCTGTGCCTGTTTTCTTAGGCAGTTAGGCAGTTATTATTAAAAAAGAAAGTGCATTCGACTAAAAGGTTGGCAGTCGACTACGGCTCCTTTCGATCGATTAGTCTATTCGACTAATAGGGGTCAGCCCTAGTGTGTAGTTAGAGTTAGAGTTATTTGTGAACGCACACCACTCGCTCCTAAAAGGTAGAAATCAGAGAGAGATAGAACCCTCCACTCGGTGATGTCACTGGGATGTAAAATCTGAATGGGGCTCTGACTTTATGGAGGCCATAAAATGTACGTGTGAGCTCTTACACACAAAAATTATATTTATATTCTGAGCATCGCTAGAAGGTCTGGAAACATCATTTGGGTGTGTGAGCTCAAACGTACATTTTATGGCCTCATAAAGTGTGTGTTCACAAA
The DNA here is from genome assembly GCF_963971535.1 of Notolepis coatsorum. NCBI lineage: Eukaryota > Metazoa > Chordata > Actinopteri > Aulopiformes > Paralepididae > Notolepis > Notolepis coatsorum. Next base: position 4,967 of record NW_028174496.1, on the reverse strand, counting down.
TACTTACTGAACTGTCCTGGGGCACATGAAAGAACATATGTGAATTCTTAAAATGGGTAGCTACCATTAACAATGCTAATCTGGTCTGAGACATCCAGGGCTTTCGTTTGGGGCTATTGGTGCCGGGAGACAGTGAACCTGACAACCAGTGTGCCCCTGGAGTACTGTTTCCATGGTTACTCGTTAATATAAGAAGATTAAACACACATGTGTTCACTATTTACCATTGAACCATAAGCGTTTAAGTTATTTTGATAACAGTGTGCTTGTGTGTTTTATTGTGTAGCACCTTAAGTTCTTAATCTCGTTGTACGCAGTATAATGTCAAATAAAGACTATTATATTCTATGCTCATTACATGATGGCAATATCCAACTGTAGAAAGAAGGACTGTGTGTGTGTGTGTGTGTGTGTGTGTGCATGTGTGTGTGTGTGTGTGTGTGTGTGTGTGTGTGTGTGTGTGTGTGTGTGTGTGTGTGTGTGTGTGTGTGTGTGTGTGTGTGTGTGTGTGTGTGTGTGTGTGTGTGTGCTGTAACGGTCAATCACCCCTAAATAGATTCATATTAGATAGATAGATCCAATCCAACTTTATTTATAAAGCGCTTTAACAGCCACAGGGGCACAAAGTGCTGTACAGAGGCAGCATATTAAAAACTATAAAACAGATTTAAAAGCAAAGGACACAGTAACAAAACGATACAACAATAACACAGTAAAACAATAAGATCATAAAATCAACAAGCTACATGGTGTCGAAAGCCAGAGAGAAAAGGTGGGTCTTAACACTTTGAGTGCCACTCACGGCTTTTCTCGGGTTTACGACCCGACCGTTGAATGCCACGCCCCGAGTATTCTCGGGTATTTTTTTTTTTTTTTTTTTTTTTTTAGCGATCTGAAATCATATTGCATCACGCGAGCCTACCGTTGGAGATCCAGGGACCGCCGGCGCTCAGATCTGAAAAAAGCGCCCCCCTATCGTCTCCCAGATGGTAAATCACCCTTTTGGAATGGACTCAATGAAAGTGAATGGGAGAACGGATTTCTGACTCCACATTTTACTTCTCACTGATGCAGCCGGGGTCTACCAGAGTTCATTCTGGAGCCTCTGAGCCTCGCGGATCATACTGTACACACGATGGATCAATACATTTATAGATTTTTTCGAATGGCGATCGGAAATTGGAATAAACCATTTGGATACCATCTGACCTCAGGTAAGGAATCTATGTTATATGGAATATTCCAGTAAAAGGCGATTATCATAGGCATGGGTTGTTTTTCCCCGGAAAACGGGTGATTTTCAAAATGCTATCAAACGGAAATGAAGCGATAAAAATACAATCTGCCTTGCCAATGTTGACTGGAAAATGAGTCTTTGATAAGTGACAGGCAGATTAGACACATAGCCATAATTTAAAACATAGATTAGGCGATATTAACATTAACATTGGCCGTGGATGGTGGCATTCAACGGGGTAAAAAGGAAAACACGGCCCGGCACTGAAAGTGTTAAGGAGGCCTTTGAAACGGGGCAGTGATGAGGCCTGCCTAATCTGCAGCGGCAGCTCGTTCCACATTTTGGGGGCGACAACGGAGAAAGCACGGTCCCCCCTGAGCTTACACCTAGTTTTAGGCACTACTAGGAGCAGCTGGTCAGCTGACCTGAGAGAGCGAGAAGGTGTATAGAACTGCAACAGCTCAGAGAGGTAGGGTGGGGCAAGGTCATGAAGAGCTTTAAAAGCAAATAAAATAATTTAAAAATGAATCCTAAAGTGCCAGTGGAGTGAGGATAAAATCGGTGAGATGTGCTCATATTTACGAGTGCCAGTTAAAAGATAGATCCCCATTTTAATAACAATTTGTCCCAGGGACACCCATCTGATAATGTTTTTCATTCAATGCCGATATGAGTTAGTACAAATATGCACGCAGGGACAGTGAGAACTACTCGTCTTTGAGTCATCCCCTCACTGCGCCAACCTCTACACTGAAACTAAACTATTCTTTTGATTCGCGGGGGAAATCCCATAGGATCCCCCTCGAGGACAGTTTACAGGATCCCACTTTTTGGGGAGATCCCCCACACTTAGGTCCACACCTGGCATATGATCACACGCGTAATAGCCTCACCCGCCAACAGATGGCACTGTTCTGTCTGTGATAGCGGCACTGAGGCGGCGGGGGCAGACAGAAAGACCCCTCTGGAAGACGGAGGTGTGTGTAATGATGGGAGCTGTCCTTGGCAGCCGGTAGCTGGGTAGTAAATATGCTGTTAATGGCAGAGAGGTGAACGCCGGGGTGGAGCAGGCTTACTGCAGTGTGTGAGAGGCAGCGGCCGCGGCACATGATGGCATTAACATCCTCCTCGCTGGAGACGCTGGGTTCGAATCCAGCTCTCGGCGTTGCTATCAGCTTGGCTGGTCGTTCACACTAACACAATTGGCAGTGTTAGGGGTGGGACAGCGTTGTGGACAGCGACCCCTACAGTTCGGTCGGGGCGCCTGCACAGTGAGGGTAGGATCTGGAGGGAGGTAGTGTGACCTTCCACACGTTACACTCTCCTGGTGAGAATCTGCGCTGCCAGGCTGGCTGCCGGCTGGCTGCACATGCGTCGGAGGAAAGCATGTGACAGTCTCCGGCCTCCCGGACCAACAGTAGGGGGGAGTGCGCAACAACCAGGAAGGGGGTTGGGAATTGGCATAACGACTAAACAGTGGGATGGGAGAAAAAAATCGGAAAAAAGGAGGGTGAAAAAGATAAGAAAAAAAAACTGCTCATCGGGAGCAATTAGGGGTTAAGTGTCTTGCTCAAGGACACTTCGACACGTTGCCCGGCGGGAGGAGCGGGAATCTAACCGGGAACCTCCGGATTACCAGGCGACTGCTCTACCTCCTGAGCCACTGTCGCCCCGTTTGTAGTGCATGTATACACAGCCGGCATTGCTCACTGCTCAGACTGTTCCCGCAGACCGCACGACCCTCCAAGTTTCTCTACTTGTTTACTCTGCTGATCGACTGACCTAGTTTGGTCAGCGGGCTGAATCAATCAGCCCCCTCCCCCTCCCCCTCCTGCTGAGTTGGCAGGACCCCGACGCAGCGGGGCCAGCGCACTGTCCAGACGGCAGTAACGCGCTGGTGACGCGGGTGTGTCAAAACCACTGTACAAACATGTGGGAGACGCTTCGGCGAGAGGAGGAGATGTGAAGGAGAGGAGAGGAGGAGGAGAAGGAGGAGGGGGAGCAGGAGAAGAGGGAGCAAGATGAGAGTGGGGGACCACGGATGTGAGGAGAAGGGTTCAAAGGAAAAAAGGAAAGAGAGGACAAGGAGAGATAAGAAAAACAGGTGATGAGAAGAAGGGTAGAGAAGTGTTGAGTAGAGAAGAAAGGAGAAGAAGAGTAGAGTAGACAAGCGTAGAGACGAGTAGAGAAGAATAGTAGAGAAGAGTAGAGTAGAGGAGTAGAGAAGATACAAAGAGTAGAGTAGAGAAGAGAAGAAGAGTAAAGAAGATAAAAGAAGAGAAGAGAAGATATGAGAAGAGTCGAGTAGAGTAGAAGAGAGTAGAAGCGAAGAGGAGAGGAGAGGAGAGGAGAGGAGAGGAGAGGAGAGGAGAGGAGAGGAGAGGAGAGGAGAGGAGATATGAGAAGAGTTGAGTAGAGTAGAGTAGAAGAGAGTAGAAGAGAAGAGGAGAGGAGAGGAGAGGAGAGGAGAGGAGAGGAGAGGAGAGGAGAGGAGAGGAGATATGAGAAGAGTTGAGTAGAGTAGAGTAGAAGAGAGTAGAAGAGAAGAGGAGAGGAAAGGAGAGGAGAGGAGAGGAGAGGAGAGGAGAGGAGAGGAGAGGAGAGAAGAGATGAGAAGAGAAGAGAGGAGTAGAAGAGAGTAGAAGAGAAGGGAAGAGGAGAGGAGAGGAGAGGGGAGGAGAGGAGAGGGAGGAGAGGGGAGGAGAGGAGAGGAGAGGAGAGGAGAGGAGAGGAGAGGAGAGGAGAGGAGAGGAGATACGAAAGAAAGAGAAGAGAAGAGAGAGAAGAGAAGAGAAGAGAAGAGAAGAGAAGAGAAGAGAAGAGAAGAGAGAAGAGAAGAGAAGAGGAGAGGAGAAGATATGAGGAGAGAGAGAAGAGAAGATAAGAAGAGTAGAGAAGATAAGAAGAGTATATAATAGAAGAAGAGTAGAGAATATAAGAAGAGAAGAGAAGAGAAGAGAAGAGAAGAGAAGAGAAGAGAAGAGAAGAGAAGAGAAGAGAAGAGAAGAGAAGAGAAGAGAAGAGAAGAGAGAAAGTGGAAGAGAAGAGAGGAGGAGAGAGAGAGAGGAGAGGAGAGGAGTGAGAGAGAGAGAGAAGAGAAGAGAGAAGAGAAGAGAAGAGAAGAGAAGAGAGAGAAGAGAAGAGAAGAGAAGAGAAGAGAAGAGAGGAGAAGAGAAGAGAAGAGGAGAAGAGAAGATATGAGGAGAGAAGAGAAGATAAGAGGAGATAAGAGAAGAGAAGAGCAGGAGAAGAGAAGATATTAGGAGAGTAGAGTAGTAGAGTAGAGTAGAGTAGAGTAGAGTAGAGTAGAGTAGAGTAGAGTAGAGTAGAAGAGGTCATATGCCTCTCAGCATTTATCACTGGTAAATAGAGGGATAGAGTGTCCTGGATACATCTCCCTGGTAAACAGAGGATAAGGTGATAAATCTGATTCTTCTTTATTTACCGTGGTTCCTAGCATAGCTTCACAGGTCTATAAATGGACTCCTGTGGGGAACGGAGACCGCAGGGCTGCAGTATTGACGCACAAACATTCAACACAGAGCCGACCCGTCATATTACAAAAGCAAATAAAGTACTGTGCCTTTTGTGGCCACGCCTCCATCTAGGGTATCCCACCAATGGACAGAGTGGGAAGAAAAACAGCTTCTCAGTAAAGACATACATACCATCACAGATAATTTTAAAAGAACACGTCAACATTATGGGTAATGTTGATTCTCCAGAGTCA
>NW_028174497.1:0-37500 GCF_963971535.1 Notolepis coatsorum | reverse complement strand
CATCCTATTCACAGCCCAATAGTGAACCAGCAAGGTGCATCTGCCACACACCCTTCATTAAGAATCTTCAAAATGATTTAGCGCAACACTTGACCTTCCCTGAGCTTCCCCATGTCCCCCCCACCCATGTTGCTCCCCCAAACTGGCCAATCGATCCCTATAAAAGGCCGAAATATTACTCTGATCTGACAGCGCAGAAAGGTTGTGTGTCAGCCACGATAAGAGGCCCCCTGAAATTGATGTGAGATTGTCAATAATAGCAGTAAGGTGTGGAGTGGCCTGGTTGAGGGTTGGGGGTTGGGGGTCTTTATAAGGGCTCAGGGCTGGGGCTCAGATTGGGTTGGAGCTATATTAAAGCTGGGAAGGGCTGGAGGTAAGTACCGTACCTATAATGGTAGCTATAAAGCATGCTTTTAATAAGATAAAGACGCTCCAACCCTATCTCTCTATTTGTACTCTCTCACACTGTCTCTGTCTCCCCTCCCCTCCCCTCCCCTCCCCTCCCCTCCCCTCTCCCCACTCTCTCTCTATTTCCCCCGCTCCTGCATGCAGAAGACCCCAGGTGCGGTGGGGTTTAACAGTGTGTCAATCACAATCCCTTTTGACATTTCAACAGCCTGGCTGAGGGCTTGGGGTCTCTGCTCTTGTAGGCGAGATCTGCAGGTTGCCAGAGATACTCAAAGACAGGCACTGGAGCAAAATATTGGAGAGTGTAGATTTTCTCTTCCTGCTGTTCTACATTCAGTCGTTGTCTCTCTCAACATCCCCTCAGTCCTGTCTTCCTCGTTGAGTATGTGGGCTGCATCACTGACTTGAAGGGTAGGTGGGAGACTGGCTTGTTAGCTGGCTGTTCGGCTGGCACTTGACTAATTGATTGGTTGATTGATTGATTTATTGATTGATAGATTTATTGATTGATTGATTGACCATAGACCAATCGAACAGGTCAAAAAGTAGCTTGCAGGAAAAAAATCTAATTTACAAATTCCAATCTGGCTTCAGAACATCCCACTCCACTGACACATGTCTTCTATATTTGAATATTTGATATTTGCAGGTTGAAAAAACCCTCAGCTCTGAACTCAGCAGAATCTGCACCTGGCTCGCTGATAACAAACTATCATTACACATGGGCAAAACAGAGTCCATTCTCTTTGGATCAAATAACAAACTCAGCAAGACCAACGGCTTCTCTGTTACAGTGGGTGACAATATTGTCACAAGGAAAGATGAAATTACACATGGGTTCCATCCTAGAGGCAAATCTTTCCTGTACAAAATGGCAACCAATGTATAAAAAAAGTCAACCAACAAACAAGATTCTTGTACCGGATCTCCTCTCTGGTACAAAATAATACCCTGTGCTCTAACAGGAGCCTCATTCAAGGGTACTACGACTATGCTTGTACCAAAGCACCTCAATGCACCCACCTCACCCCTGCCCACTTTGACAACCTAGGATGGCTTAAAGTAGACGACAGAGTACAGCAACTTGCAATGGGCCTGGTCTACAAGATACACTACACCACTAAGGTACCCATGTACATGTCAAAATAATTCCCAAAGGTCAGTGAATACCACGACCACAACACCAGAGGGAGCTCCACAAATCATGTTAAACCCAGATTCGGCTCAAACAAGGGACTAAACACGTTTCGCAATTATGCCACATCAATGTGGAACGCCCTATGCACAGCTATAAAGGAATGTGAATCTCTACCCACAATCAAAACCGCTCTCAAAGAGCACCTACGGTTCAGGGGAACCTACAGTTCCCCTGAACTCACTGTCTGAACTCACTGTCTGAACTGTGCTGTCTGAACTCACTGTCTGAACTGTGCTGTCTGAACTCACTGTCTGAACTCACTGTCTGAACTCACTGTCTAAACTCACTGTCTGAACTCACTGTCTGAACTGTGCTGTCTGAACTCACTGTCTGAACTGTGCTGTCTGAACTCACTGTCTGAACTGTGCTGTCTGAACTGTGCTGTCTGAACTGTGCTGTCTGAACTCACTGTCTGAACTGTGCTGTCTGAACTGTGCTGTCTGAACTGTGCTGTCTGAACTCACTGTCTGAACTCACTGTCTGAACTGTGCTGTCTGAACTGTGCTGTCTGAACTGTGCTGTCTGAACTCACTGTCTGAACTGTGCTGTCTGAACTGTGCTGTCTGAACTCACTGTCTGAACTCACTGTCTGAACTCACTGTCTGAACTGTGCTGTCTGAACTCACTGTCTGAACTCACTGTCTGAACTCACTGTCTGAACTCACTGTCTGAACTCACTGTCTGAACTGTGCTGTCTGAACTGTGCTGTCTGAACTCACTGTCTGAACTCACTATCTGAACTCACTGTCTGAACTGTGCTGTCTGAACTCACTGTCTGAACTCACTGTCTGAACTGTGCTGTCTGAACTCACTGTCTGAACTCACTGTCTGAACTCACTGTCTGAACTGTGCTGTCTGAACTGTGTTGTCTGAACTGTGCTGTCTGAACTCACTGTCTGAACTGTGCTGTCTGAACTCACTGTCTGAACTGTGCTGTCTGAACTGTGCTGTCTGAACTCACTGTCTGAACTCACTGTCTGAACTCACTGTCTGAACTCACTGTCTGAACTCACTGTCTGAACTGTGCTGTCTGAACTGTGCTGTCTGAACTGTGCTGTCTGAACTGTGCTGTCTGAACTCACTGTCTGAACTCACTGTCTGAACTGTGCTGTCTGAAAGCAAACTGCAGTGTCACTTTGGCTCAAAGTAATCTTTAAAGGGCTTTATGTTTTAAGTTTAAATGTTAATGTGACATGCGTTTATGTCCTTTAGGACATAGTAGCCAAGAAGAGCAAAGCTGATAAAAACGTGGCACAAAATCCGGTTCATGTGTAACTAACTCTGCATAGAGTTGCAATATAATTATAGCTACTGCGCACGATAACAGCCAATGCACCAGTAGTTGTCTTGCTCAAACTCCAGTAATGATACATTTATAATGTGATTTAAATGCAGTGGTGTGTATATTATAGCTTTTGTATTGTTAAAGGTCAGTCCATAAAGTGCAAGGTATCCTCATAGAGGACGACTGAAAAAAGCCCAACAGGAAAATGAATATCGTTCAGTTGTTTTCCGGGACCAGCCAAGGAAAGGGCTGGAGTCGACTACTATGATCTATAGTTTTCCCATACACAAACAAAATATACACATGATGTAACCATACTTATGATGTACACATGATGTAACCCATAACCCTAAGAAAGTGTAAAACAACATATTGTAGAAAGCATGTGGCCTCACCCTCCCCCCCACCTATCTCAGTCACGCACAGAAAGACTCACTCTCTCACTTCAAGGTTAAGTTGTACCGAGCTCCGGTAACAGGCCCTCCCTGCCTGTTGTGTCTGTCCAGTGTCCCTTTACTATGAGCGCCATTAACTTTATTATGAGGTATAACTTGGGGCGAGTCGAGGACAGGGGCAGCCAGGCAACAGGACCAGAATACAGAGATGGGTACGTGGTAGTACACACTGAATATTTCAACTCCATGCCGCACTAAAAGAAGCTATTAAAAGCCTATAGCTGCTTTCGTAATAAGACTTGTGTAGTCTTCTTGCTCATCTGCTTGGGTCCCTAGGTTTCCGCGGAAGGCTGGAATTTATAATCTAAGGGTATTAAGTTGTCTGGGACTCTGCAACCAGCCTCCTTTTCCTACCCCTGTCAACCAACGCTGCCTGTTTGCATAATGGAACTGTGGTTAATTGTGGATCGACTCGTCTGGGCGCGTGAGAGAAATACAAAGCACGGTCGTTTTGTCCGGTCACACGACCCCGATCTCGTCCTTGTTGTGCCATTTCTCATCTCTCTTTCTCTCTCTCTCTCTCTCTTTCCCCCGTCTCTCTCCCTCTTCACGTTCCCTTTGTTCTCTCTACAGCTGTGGAGGGAAGAGGAGGCCTTTACTTTGAGTTTGTCATCCTTCTGTTCTCTCCTCTGCGCTGCCAGAGTCTTATGGTTGGCCGGTCAAGTGCCGGTCATGTTTGTTTGTTTATCACCCAATCCCCCGCACACCCCGCCCGCCCACGGCCCCGCCGCACCCCCCCACCCACCCCCCACCCCGCCCGGGCCCGTCAGGATGTCAGTGGGCAGAATCTCCATTACATACAAAGGGAGGAGGATGAACTGTGAAGTAAAAAAGTCTCATTAAACTTTTAAGCTGCCAAGTGTTGAGCTGAATCCCCCCGATGGGCGGCTCCCAGCCAGCCGCCTCCGGAGCCGCTGGAGGACTGGAGGACTGGAGGAGGGGATAAAACAGACAGCTGCGATACGGAGGAGAGGGAGAGGGGAAAAAAGGATTGGAATTCAAAAAGGAAAGCTCCTTTCATCAACGAGGAAGACCTCTGTGCCTGTTCCAAGACAAGGAACCTCATGTGAATGGACGAGATGAAGCTGTACGTATGAACGAAGCTATCTGCCTGCACACGTTACTTCAGAGTATAAGGTGTATAAGGTGATGGGGCGGATTTAGTCTGTGTCTGCCGTCGTACAGTATGAGGCTGTAGAGATGACCTGTGGCTGGGCCAAAGTGCCACATGGTCTAGGGGCCATGGTGGTGGCCCTGTCTCTTTGGGTTAGTCACACTATGTGTTAGTTCCTATTAAGCACACTCGCATACAACCTGAGACACACGTGTAACGTTATACCTCATGCACCAAAAGCCCTCCATCCCACACACACCCACAGTATGTCTACACACACACACACACACACACACACACACACACACACACACACACACACACACACACACACACACACACACACACACACACACACACACACACACACACACACACACACACACACACACACACACACACACACACACACACACACACACACACACACACACACACACACACACATGGGGAGCGATTATATATATATTTCCTGATAATCAAAACTATTTTGAATCTCATGACAGAGAAGAAGTTTGATGATGGAAAATGCAATAATATTCATGATCACAATATGCAACAAATCTGAGATGTCAGTTTTATTCTCTGCAGTGCATGCAATGCTGATGTAACATCTGTGATGAATGGGAGCGCAGTGCTGAGTGAAGCGCCTCTGCTCTCATCCCTCCTTGTAATCAGAATGCAATGGTGTCAAAGAACTCTGTCTGTCTGCAATCAGGCAGCATATTTCACTGATATTGTGTGCTGGCGTTTGTAAAACTGGCGATTTGGAAATTGTAAATATTCATTAGGCTACAGTTTATTTTTAGGAATGGGGAACCTCTCTTGTATACCAGCAGATAGTGTGTGCTTCCTGCATGCATTTGAATGAATTTCAAATGGATTCTCTCTCTCTTTTTTATTTTTTAATATTGATAAGCCCTCCCTCCCTAACACACACACACACACACACACACACAAATGCACACATGCACACACACACGCACGCACACACACACACACACACACACACACACACACACACACACACACACACACACACACACACACACACACACACACACACACACACACACACACACACACACACACACACACACACACACACACACACACACACACACACACACACACACACACACACACACACACACATGGAAAATATTGTTATCAGGCAGTGTGTCATAAACTGTGTTGGCAATAGCTACTTTTGTTTGTTTTGCTATAATAATCACACTGCTAGGACCCTGACTATCCTCTTAAAATACATAAATACTCATGCTATTTAGTGCAATCGTTTAGGTTATTAGAATGTACATCGCCTGAGAATAATTAGTGTGTGTGTGTGTGTGTGTGTGTGTGTGTGTGTGTGTGTGTGTGTGTGTGTGTGTGTGTGTGTGTGTGTGTGTGTGTGTGTGTGTGTGTGTGTGTGTGTGTGTGTGTGTGTTGTGTGTGTGGGGGGGGGGGGGGGGTAACAGTAACAGTAAACAGTAACTTAAAAAAAAAACATAATGGCCATATATTGCTTAATGAGTAGAAACAAAGAAATTCTATCATCCTTGTGAAATACTGACATTAAAACTCTGCATCTCATTGAATACACAATTTAGACCATGGCTCTCCTCTGCCTGGGGCCTACATAAACAATTCTATATATATGTTTACATTTTCATCAATGTTTGTATTTTTACACCCCTCTTCTTATCGTTCCTTTACACTGTAGAATACATCTTCCAAGTATCCTGCCGTCATTGTCTTGTTTCAGTTTAATCAACTAATTAGTTGTAAACTTAATAGTTCACATTCACTGTCTCCTAAAACAGCCAATGCAGTCAATTGAAAAACCAAAACAAGTTCAGACAACCTATGCTATAAATTACGGAGCCCCGGAGTGGCCATAGAGAGAAGAAAAAACATGTATCAAGGCCACATTTTACTACAATGGGCCTCATTCAACAATACTCTCTTATTATTTTTCTTATATTCTTGCTTACCTGTCTGTTAAGAGAACAATAAGAAAAGCCACCGCCACATTCATCAAGCCGTTCTTAACGTCGAAATCGGTTCTTACCCAGGTCGGTTGCAAGCTGAATCCCACTCATTCTTAAATTCAAATGCACGCTCGCGCTGAAAACATTTGCATACAGACACGCCTGCCATCTCCTTATAAGGCGAATGAGGCGTGTGTAAAACAGCCGAGTTTCGGCGTCTGATCCATTCAACAGGAAGCGATTTGAATTGTGGGTCGCTCATCGCGTGTGTGTGTTAATCTGATAAGACTTACTAAGACTTACACTTGTACTTATACGTATACCGTATACTGTATAGTTGCGAAATAAATCGTTCCAGCAAAGTAGGCTTTGTCAATACTGAACGGGTGCGCTTGTCAAGAACCAATCGCGCAGTAGGTTGGGAAATACTGGAGCAGAGAGGAGAGGAGAGGAGAGGAGAGGAGAGGAGAGGAGAGGAGAGGAGAGGAGAGGAGAGGAGAGGAGAGGAGAGGAGAGGAGAGGGCTGTGAGGAGAGGAGAGGAGAGGAGAGGAGAGGAGAGGAGAGGAGAGGAGAGGAGAGGAGAGGAGAGGAGAGGAGAGGAGAGGAGAGGAGGCATCTAACTGTTCTAACAGCAATATATAATCCATTTCAGAAAAAGAACACACGCAATAAGTTATAATAATAATAATAATAATAATAATAATAATAATAATAATAATAATAATAATAATAATAATAATAATAATAATAATAATAATAATAATTATTATTATTATTATTATTATTATTATTATTATTATTATTATTATTATTATTATTATTATTATTATTATTGTAACTGAGGGGTACAATTCCCTGACTGTATTACTAGATATGATACTTACTACCACTACCTTTGTACTTAATATTCGGCCACCCAGTACACGGCATAAATATATTATCATGAACACTCTCACGTAGATGAAACGGATCCAACACAAATGTACGAATTAGAAACAGGTCTTTATTTCTACACAGCGATGGTGTGTAGAATAAGCACTTAATCACTTAATTACATTTATGAATTGAAATAGTATGCACTTTTATGGCAAGGAGTATTCGTCGGTATATCAATAGAGAATGTCCAATCTCTGAAGGCGCAGGTGGTAAATATACGACCTGGAATAGTTAAGGAATAACAGCAATGATACTTTAATGATTATACTAGATACACTAGAGGGGGTTAATCCGGTCGCTTGTAAGCCGACAGGAGTAGGAGGGGGGGGGGGGGTAGAATCCGGCTGCCTCGTCCGGCCAAGGGTATCCCAGGTGAACCCACTGTAGTGCCGTTCAATGCGCCGGCGATCCTTGGACCACAGATGAAAGCAGGTGGACTCTTTGTGGGCCGGCTCTCTCCGGTCCACGGGGGAGAGACGTGAAGCGACCTCGTCTTGCAGAGCGTCTCCTCACCTTGCGTCCTCTCCAGGGGGGGGGTTTCCAACACACGGCAGTGTCGGGGGTCTTTATCCATGGAATAATCAAAGTATCCAAAGCATAATCCGTGCCTGGGAAGGCGGGCTGTCGTCGGTAGAATAATCCGGTATACAGGTCCACTCGCTCGTCGGCTCTGGGGCTCCTTGGGTGCAGCTTCACATAGGGTCAACCACCCTGGGTAAGCAGCCAGTTCTCTGCCCGAAACGATGGGGTACTGACTACGGTAGTATTCTCACCGCACGAAGCACTATATATTAACAGACTATTATTAGCTTAATAGACTACGTCCAACTCGACGATATAGTGCCAAATATGACTATTCAAATATTAATATACACGATGTCTCAATACCGATGGTAGGCGAACTTGGCCTTACTCCCACACGTGGCGTCGCGGGGAGGCTTTACGTCTGTGACTCTATTGGAGGGTAAGAAACTGGACTGAAAAGAAAGTCCTACTTTAGTAGCGCAGTATATATACGCACTATGAACAAATAGTCCCATTAGTGGTGCGGTAGCCAAATTCCTACGCGGAACTAGGACTTGTTCGTACATGTCGAGCGGTACGTTTGAACTGGGTCTGAGGGGTATGGCAGCCTGGCACCAAGGTCTCGACCAATAGTAGAATGGAGACTATTATGGGATGTTCAGTAGGCTAGAATGGATATTCAATGCATATTGTACAAGGAATATACAAGGGATATCAGGGAATATTAGAGAATATACAAATACAATTAAATATATATATATAAATAAATATATATATTCGGTTTAATCTGGCCCTTCACAACAATTATTATTATTGAAAAGTTCTGGGTTTATAAATTCGTATTTGGGGGCAATTGACCAATGGTTTGCTTTCAAGTCAACCCATGGACTCCTTCCTCTCTCACCTTTTTATATATATATTTTTTATTGTATCTACTAAAACTGTATTGTATTGTATTGTTTGTTTTGTAAAGTGTCGTTGAGCATTAGGAAAAGCGCTATATAAATCTGATGTATTATTATTATTAGGAATGGTAGGCTTTTTTAAATGTTTCTCATCTGGTTAAGAGTTTCTTATCTGGGTAAGAGTGCTCTCGACCACTCTTAGAATTTGGTCTTGCCTGAGAGAAAAGCAACAATAAGAAAACAGTACTGAATCCCAGGTAAGAACAAAATAAGAAGAAATGCTAGTTAAGAACGAAATCTGTTCTTATATCGCTTCATGAATGAGGCCCAATGACTCGAAATGATACTGCGTGCACAAGAGAGATACATTTCATTCCCACGTTTTGGTTAATTTGTGCGCACAAGATACAATTTGTTCCCATGTTTTGGTTAATTTGTTTGCACAAATTAAATAATTAAATCATTTTGATGCACAAAGCCAAGTCATTCATTGCAGCCGCCACCTGCTTAAGGCATTTGTCCTTGGTTGTAGATAGTTATGGATAGAGATTCTTTAATTAAGCTTTATTTTAGCTTGGGGATGTCGACAACACTTTGCAAGGGATTATTGTTAGTAAAGGCAATTAGCAAGGATATTGAGAGCTTTGGTGAACATTGGCGTTAACTGTCATATTTCAGGAACTAAATATGCTACCACTTAACTATGGTTCTATTTTTTACATTACTGTGAGAAGACAAAATGATAGTGATCAATGACACAAATGTACTGTATCAAATTTAGTCACTATCATTGCATCTCAATTGATAAATACTGGTTAGTTTATTTGATTAGGATATCAATCACCATGTGTTCGCTATAGTAGAGCCTTATCAACAGCTCATTGGCTTTATGGGGTTACATCATGGTACATTATTTAACCCTTTCACTGCCACACTACCAAATGGTTAACCCTTTCACTGCAACAATACAGAATGTTAACCCTTTCACTGCCACATGACAAATGGTTAACCCTTTCACTACCACACTACAGAAGGTTAACCCATTCACTACTACACTACAGACCATCTATAGTGTAGTGAAAGGTTAACCTTCTGTAGGTTGGTAGTGAATGCGTTAAAATCAGAGGCCTAATCATGCAAGGCATATTCTTACATGCGGATGCAATGAGCTGCCAAGTGCCCCAACTGTACACTGACAATTAAGGACTAAACTATCAAATCAACCTTACCTTGACATACATTTCTTCACCATAATATAGCTTACATTGAACACATAGGCAGGCTATCAACATGCAACTACAGTATATAAGTAGTTCCAACATGTGTATATCCAACATGTGTACAGATACACACAACTCATTCAACAACACCGTTAGCTATCCCCTAAATAAAAATAATGTGCCAGCTGTTTATGTTAAAATTCAGTGACTCTTAGCCATTGGGTCTCATTCCCCAAAATTTTCCAAAGAGTTCGCTTGGAAGACTTATCTTGGAACCGACAGACAGAATCAATGACAAGTTCACTCTGAGTCCCCAACGTGCTGGTAATATGTCTTAAGTGGCTCAAACGGTCGCACCTGTGATAGGGGTGGACGGTATGGTCTAAAATTTATATCACGGTATAATTTGAAGCATAGACGGTAACGGTATATATCACGGTATCATCGTTTTTGATAAAATTTTTTTTTTTATTTTATATAATTTTTTTTTTTTTTTTATAAAATATATATATATAATTAGACTTGTACTTGTATTATCTGCGAGACATCGCCACCACGCAACAAGCTCCACTGTCTGTGTGTACTCTAGTAGCCTCCAGCTACGGCCAGGTTTCCCCGGAGCTGCACCTGGACCTATACTCAGTAGCCTCGAGCAGAGCTACGGCCAGGATTCTCCGGCGCTGCACCTGGACCCTATTATATTGGAATAACGTTAGCAAGCCCTCAGCTCGAATACGCATCGAATCAGTGTTATAAGACATTGATATCAGGAGCTATCCGGCTAAGCCGGATATATAACGTTAATACAACGCCTCAGTGAATTATTTAGTTCAATGGGACATTTCGTTTTGAACGGTGAACTAACTCGCGTTAACGTGAGCTAACGGCTAACAGGTAGCACACACACGTCTCTCTCTACTAGACTTTGTGGAGCGTTTGTTGATGTCAGGAGCTATCGGTAGCTGGCCGACTAGATACCGTTCGGTTAGACAATGCCTCATCATGTATTAAACTAAAAGTGAATAGTTGACTGGGTCATTTTGTAACGGTAGCTAAGCTAACGTTAGCTCAGGGAGACGCCGCCGACAGCTGAGCTCCCGTGTCCCGTCCCACTAGACTACTAGATCCGTGTTTACATGCGTGCGGTAGGGGCTGGCACGCCCACTGCGCGAAGCCTCCTAAATAACTTTTTCCAGTTCGCACATATCTATTATCTATGACTAATTCTATCTATTTTTAGGGGCAAATGCGAGTGAAATAGTCGCGCTGTGGTTACATGACGTCATTGGTATTTTAGAGCTGCACTACCGGTTTAGACGGTATAGTCAAAATCCATACCGTAGAGCAAATTCATACCGTTTATACCGTATACCGTTTATACCGTCCACCCCTAACCTGTGACATCTGCTTGGGGAATGACACCATATGTCTTAAACACGAACGCGCGTCCCCGTTCAGGTCATTTGCATACAAAACAACGCCTCCAGAGCTCCTTATAAGGCAACTAATGACGCAGCCGCGTGAAAATGGAATGGCGGAAGTGCCTTGCAAGTCTTGCGATGCATCAAAATTAGATTCGATTAATGTATTGGCATCATATATAGTACAGCTGGTGGTACACCTGCCGCAGTGCGCGCGCACACACACGCGCGCGCGCAGACGCAGTACTGTAAATGAATGAATGAATGAAAACTTTATTTAACAGATTGCAGAATGGGTACAATACAGTACGGCTCAATACACACAATTGTTAAGGGGATGCAGACCAGAGAAAGAGGTTTGTCTTGTTTACATAACGTAATGAATGAACGCAGTATAGGCTTATTATTCCATTAATGACTTGCTTCATTAGGACCTAGACACCACATACATGCTCCGCCCCACGTACAGTACAGGCACAGTCTGCATACATACAGACCGTACCTATACTGTACGCACACACATATACAGCATCCACCAAATCCCAACGAAACAAGTAACCAGAACATATCAAGCCTATACCGTTTACCCATTAGACACGTAGGCCATACTGGCGCACACAAGACTTGTTATGGAATATTAATGCAGTCTATTTCCACAGATTAGCTTTAGTTCTTATTTATTTATTTATGTATTTATCCACTGTCATTTCAGTGTTTGTGTATAGGCTATATAGTGTATTTCAATATAAGTTTAATTGATTAATGATATATTCAAAGGAATGCAGGTTTATATCAAACAGGTCTGTCCCATTGTATACCATTAAAACAGATATGTAACAAATAAGAAATACAAATTCCACAGAAGGCATTAAATAATAATTATTTTCAATCATTTCACAATAATTGCATAATTGTGTTTGAATATAGTAATTAAAGTAATTATACATTTGTCCAAAATAGCTGGTTCAGATATGGTTAATCCAGCTGCCCTGTGATCAGATGAATCCATATTATTTATTTTTCCGGCATCAAATGTGTAATTTCTTATCGTACAAATATTGTCATATTTATTTTAATTATGATTAAGTAATTAATTCCAAGGAGGCCTATAGCGTTGACATGAAGGAATCACTATGATAACACAGTCTGTCAAGTTAATAACATTTTCAATTAGTCAATCAATCATAAGTGTGCTCCTCAGCACTCTTAAATCTGCTCTCAGCCACACTCAATTCTGATCTCAGGAAAATTTGGTGAATCGCGCTACCAGCCCTAATATGTCCTAAATGGGCAGAAATCTGCCTAAGAAGAATTTCTTTGGTCGTAAATCCGTTCGGGAATGAGACCCAATGTGTATGGGTTTGCTCTGTTACAATTTAAGTTAATCATGCTCATCCATTAACCTTGGACCCTAATATGCTGTCATAACACGGAGTCAGGGCAGAAGGTTGCTATAAACTACAATTGTCTCGCAAGTTTCTGCAAACTGTTGGGCTCTGTGACAGGGGCGGATTTAGGATTGTAGGAGATCCGGGGCTTAGCCGAGATTGGTGCCCGCGTAAGCGGGCAAGGATTTTTTTTTACTTCGACACCACAACCTTTAACTTATACCACCACCTTAAAGCGGACAAAAGGCACTAGAGAACACTTAAATTCACACCCTTTAATTAATGAAGCAAACTATAATAATTTATAATAATAATAATAATAATAATAATAATAATAATAATAATAATAATAATAATAATAATAATAATAATAATAATAATAATAATATAATAATAATAATAATAATAATAATAATAATAATACACTGTGTTTGTATAGCACCTTTCATACAAGAATTGCAGCTCAAAGTGCTTCACAGCAGTACAAAAATATTATAATAATAATAATAATAATAATACACTGTGTTTGTATAGCACCTTTCATACAAGAATTGCAGCTCAAAGTGCTTCACAGCAGTACAAAAAGACAGGCATAAAATGAGCACAACATTGGCAGATCAAGAGCAATGCATAAAGTGCAGACATAAAGCATAAAATAGATAGCAGTAAAATAGACAAAGTCAAGGTAAGACATAGAACATTAAATCACATCGTTTTTCATATTAGGATCTAAGATCTAGGGTTAACTCGCCGAACGTTGAGCGCCAGGACCCCCGAAAACCAGAGTATAGTCGGGTTTTCATCGTTGTTTCTTTTATTCGATATTTCCATTCATAAAGACATGCCGGCAGCCTGTGTTATCACTGGGGATTGGTCTGAGATCTCAAAAGTCCAATACCGCCGCCTAACACCTTGCGGCCGCTATTGCACTCCATTTGAAACGATGTGGCTTGGTGTCTGTCATTTTGGAAATGACACCAGACCACCCTGAAACTACACTCATATTCACGACGGTATAAAACGGAAATGTATGGATGGAAAAATGATCTGTTTTTTGCATCTTGACCGGAAGAAACTCAATGACAATCAACTATATTATTAGATCCATAGCTATAATATATAATATAGATTTAGGCCTGCAAACACAGCCACGTATCCCCATGTTAAAAGGCGCTAGCCTTTCAACAGTAACAGTAAACAGCGCCATCTGGCGCTGAAAGTGTTAATATGCGTCTTTGTTTACGGTTTGATTATCACTGATACAAAGTAAAATAGTGCAGTGCAATAAAATAGTTAGTAAAATAGAATAAAATAATGCAATAGTGCATTGCAATAAAATAAATAGTTATCATCGTATTTTTCCGGTAGGCCGGTAAGGAGTGCATTACAGTGTCAGGAGAACTGCCTCTCCCTGAACGTCAGCAAAACAAAAGAGATGATTGTGGACTTCAGGAGGTCGGGGGTCAAGGACTACAGCCCCCTCAGCATCGACGGGGCACCAGTTGAGAGAGTGAACAGTTTCAAGTACCTCGGAGCCCACATATCCGAGGATTTGACATGGACCACACACATTGACAGTGTTGTGAAGAAGGCACGACAACGCCTCTACTTCCTCAGGCGCCTAAGGAAGTTCCAAGTCAGTCAGAAGATCCTTAGGAACTTCTACTCATGTACAATAGAGAGCATCCTGACTGGCAACATCACCTCCTGGTTTGGGAATAGCACTGCACAAGACCGTAGCAGACTACAAAGAGTGACACGTTCAGCCGAACGCACAATTGGAGGGGGGCTTCCCACCCTCCAGAACATTTACAACAAGCGGTGCAGGGGGAAGGCTAAGAGAATTATTAAGGACTCGAGCCACCCGGACAACTGCCTCTTTGAACTGCTGCGGTCAGGCAAGCGATACCGGAGTCTTAAGGCGAGCACAGAAAGACTCAGAAGAAGCTTCTATCCCCAGGCCATCAGGCTGCTAAACGAACAATAAACACTATGCAACAACCATCAAATGCACACAGCACACACACCCACACGCACACACTCACTTAAACAAACAACACACTGCAGCACCCACTCTCCACACTTTAGATCACACAAACACACTTTATATTTATTGATAAAGGATTTGCACTACAACTCGTACACCTACTGTAAATTGTACCTACTGTAAATTGCACCTCATCCCATTTCTGCCTTGCACTATATAGTATTGTATATTAGTACACCGCATAGTATTGTATATTATATCGTAACTCAGTTACGTCTATTCTGCATCGAACATTGTACATATGCCTATACTGAACAGTCCCTATAAAACAATATATTGCTATTGTCTCATTTACATAATTTCATGGAGCTTTAATTATCACAACACAAGGATTCAATGTCATTGTATGTCATCACTGGTAGCCATATTCTCATTTACTCTCAACACACAAATGGATGTGTGTGAGATTATGTGCAAAATAAATCAGCATTGTTTTTTGGTGCTGCACATACTGTATTCGCTGGTGGGAATGTATGTGCGAATGCAAATGTTCAAATTATTTCGTATGGAGTTTACCCTCCGAGCACCCGAGTCCTAAGTCTGCGTATTGACCAACTGAGCCCATGAGGGACGCAGATCATTGTTCAGAGAATCCACACAGTGAGCAAGTGGGCGTGTTAATTAATGAAGAGTAACCATGTTCCATACACAATGATGTGTCAGCCTTTTCCCGCTGATAATGAAATGAAAGTGTATGGGTTGTGGATACAATTTATATCGGTGTTATCTTCATTCTCTTCAATTTCATTCCAGACCAAGGACAAGAAACACAAGGCATTTGTCTCATCAAGATTTGAGTGAGTTTGCGAGGTGTGGCCAATATAGTCCAAGAAGTGACCAGCAGAAGTGTGGAGGCGTGCGCCTCAGAGACTGCAGCAAAGTCGGATTATGTGGTCATAATTTGTTGAATAGGTCAGCTTTTGCTCAATAACGCTTTAAAATTGGAGATTTCAAGATTTCAATCTATCAAGTCAAGATTCTGAGCAGTTTGCTCCGCTGTCTGAGATATGAAGCACTGTTTGCTCGTCATTCAAAAATGTTTACATAAAGTAACAGTTTATGAGTAATACAAACATGTTGGATTGATTTTACAATTAAGACATTTTTACATACGGTTTCATGACGTGCAATCAATTATTTTGCACTATACGGAACAATGTTGGTTGGAATACCATTGAACCTTATTTAATTTAATTTCAAACCTTTATTTTGGTTACAAAAAAAGCAAAAAAAAGCATTTGCACCATGTTGAGGTACATGCCAGATAAATACATACTTAAAATAATGATCTTCCGTACACAGGTGGAGGAGGTCCCTTTCTGCGTCATGCCCTTGCTCTACCTAGGTCCCACCCCTCGCCTAAACCAAGCGTAGTATTTCCATATGCGAGACCACGTCTGCCACGGAAAATCCCATGCTGTGTGCTACATGTGTGAAAGGGCAACTCTAGGCAATGATCCCACACCCGGTTTTCTGGAAATTGTCCAGAGTTCATGTGCTAAAGAGGCTTATGAGGGTTTTCCCCTCCTGTTCTCCTGTTCTCTCCTCTCTCCTTTCATCTCCTCTCTCCATTACTCTCCTCTCTCCTTTCCTATCCTCTCTTATTTTCTCCCCTCCTTTCCTCACCCCTACTAGTCTCCTTACTCCAACCCCCGTTTTCTCTCATTTCCCCTCTCCTCCTCTCCTTTCCCCTCTTCTTCTCCTTACCCCTCCCTTCCTCCCCCTCTTTACACCCCCTCTCCTCCTCCTCCTCCTCCTCCTCCTCCTCCTCCTCCTCCTCCTCCTCCTCCTCCTCCTCCTCCTCCTCCTCCTATCTCTCCATCAGGACTAGGCCGAAGTGGAGGAGAGCCCGGCTCCGTGGACCTGACCCACACCCTTCATCTCTCCGGCCCCCTGGACCTGACCCACACCCTTCATCTCTCCGGCTCCGTGGACCTGACCCACACCCTTCATCTCTCCGGCTCCGTGGACCTGACCCACACCCTTCATCACCCCGGCCCCCTAGACCTGACCCACACCCTTCATCTCCCCGGCCCCCTGGACCTGACCCACAACCTTCATCTCCCCGGTCCCGTGGACCTGACCCACACCCCTCATCACCCCGGCTCCGTGGACCTGACCCACACCCTTCATCACCCCGGTCCCGTGGACCTGACCCACACCCCTCATCACCCCGGTCCCGTGGACCTGACCTACACCCTTCATCTCCCCGGCCCCCTAGACCTGACCCACACCCTTCATCACCCCGGCCCCCTGGACCTGACCCACAACCTTCATCACCCCGGTCCCGTGGACCTGACCCACAACCTTCATCTCCCCGGCCCCCTGGACCTGACCCACAACCTTCATCACCCCGGTCCCGTGGACCTGACCCACACCCTTCATCTCTCCGGCCCCCTGGACCTGACCCACACCCTTCATCACCCCGGTCCCCTGGACCTGACCCACAACCTTCATCTCCCCGGCCCCCTGGACCTGACCCACAACCTTCATCACCCCGGTCCCGTGGACCTGACCCACACCCTTCATCACCCCGGCTCCCTGGACCTGACCCACACCCTTCATCACCCCGGCCCCCTGGACCTGACCCACACCCTTCATCACCCCGGTCCCCTGGACCTGACCCACACCCTTCATCTCCCCAGCCCCCTGGACCTGACCCACACCCTTCATCTCCCCGGCCCCCTGGACCTGACCCACACCCTTCATCACCCCGGTCCCCTGGACCTGACCCACACCCTTCATCACCCCGGTCCCCTGGACCTGACCCACACCCTTCATCTCCCCGGCCCCCTGGACCTGACCCACACCCTTCATCTCCCCGGCCCCCTGGACCTGACCCACACCCTTCATCTCTCCGGCTCCGTGGACCTGACCCACACCCTTCATCACCCCGGCCCCCTGGACCTGACCCACACCCTTCATCTCTCCGGCCCCCGTGGACCTGACCCACACCCTTCATCTCTCCGGCCCCCGTGGACCTGACCCACACCCTTCATCACCCCGGCCCCCTGGACCTGACCCACACCCTTCATCTCCCCGGCCCCCTGGACCTGACCCACACCCTTCATCACCACGGCCCCCTGGACCTGACCCACACCCTTCATCACCCCGGCTCCCGTGGACCTGACCCACACCCTTCATCACCCCGGCCCCCGTGGACCTGACCCACACCCTTCATCTCCCCGGCTCCGTGGACCTGACCCACACCCTTCATCTCCCCGGCCCCCTGGACCTGACCCACACCCTTCATCACCCCGGCTCCCGTGGACCTGTCCCACACCCTTCATCTCCCCGGCCCCCTAGACCTGACCCACACCCTTCATCACCCCGGCCCCCTGGACCTGACCCACACCCTTCATCACCCCGGTCTCGTGGACCTGACCCACACCCTTCATCTCCCCGGCCCCCTGGACCTGACCCACACCCTTCATCACCCCGGCTCCCGTGGACCTAACCTACACCCTTCATCACCCCGGCCCCCTGGACCTGACCCACACCCTTCATCTCCCCGGCCCCCTGGACCTGACCCACACCCTTCATCTCTCCGGCCCCCTGGACCTGACCCACACCCTTCATCTCCCCGGCCCCCTGGACCTGACCCACACCCTTCATCTCCCCGGCCCCCTGGACCTGACCCACACCCTTCATCACCCCGGCTCCCTGGACCTGACCCACACCCTTCATCACCCCGGTCCCGTGGACCTGACCCACACCCTTCATCTCCCCGGCCCCCTGGACCTGACCCACACCCTTCATCTCTCCGGCCCCCTGGACCTGACCCACACCCTTCATCTCCCCGGCCCCCTGGACCTGACCCACACCCTTCATCTCTCCGGCTCCGTGGACCTGACCCACACCCTTCATCTCCCCGGTCCCGTGGACCTGACCCACACCCTTCATCTCCCCGGCCCCCTGGACCTGACCCACACCCTTCATCTCCTTGTGAGTCCATCCCGGGACTTTCCTCCAACATGGCCTTGGTGAATCCCGGCAATTTGCTTTACAGCTCCTGCGTTTAAATGTTTAATATTGAGCCACCCGCGTCCAGTGCTCCATCTCTCTTTCTCTGTGCGTGTGCGTGTGTGTGTGTGTGTGTGTGTGTGTGTGTGTGTGTGTGTGTGTGTGTGTGTGTGTGTGTGTGTGTGTGTGTGTGTGTGTGTGTGGGGGTGGGGGTGGGTGGAGGGACCTTCGTGTTTGGAACAGGGGATGGAGATCTTCACATGAAGGTCTCACATCCAAACCTGTCATCACCTCCCACTCTTAAACCAGAGCTCCTAATGCACTCAGTACTTACACACTCATGCTATACTGTACTAGCAGCCATCAAGTTATATACACACGCACACACGCACGCACACACACACACCCACACACACACGCACGCACGCACGCACGCACGCACGCACACACACACACACACACACAATCAACATCCATAGACTCACATTATGTACCATCAACACATTACATAATACACACATAGTATCAACGATGCACAAATCTATACACACATACAGCACTATCAAAGTATCTATATGCACACGCACACCCACACACACCACACCCACACACGCATGCACGTGCACACACACACACACACACACACACACACACACACACACACACACACACACACACACACACACACACACACACACACACACACACACACACACACACACACACACACACACACACACACACACACACACACACACACACACACACACACACACACACACACACACACACACACACACACACACACACCCACATACATAAAGCCTGCATAGGAAGAGCCCACTCCCCTTCAACATGAATAACGCAAATGTATTCCGCTCAAGTCCTCCGAGCTGGAAAATAAGATCAGGCAGTGAGCCTTTGACCCTTGCCCATGGCTGTATGAGCATGTGACAGAGAGAGCATAGAGAATGGTGTGTGTGTGTGTGTGCCTGCCTGCCTGCCTGCGTGCATGCGTGCGTGCGTGCGTGCGTGCGTGCGTGCGTGTGTGTGTGTGCGAGAGGCCTGTGAGCTTGCTGAGGGGGATTGGCAGTAGATCTATCAAGAAACTGCTGCTGTTTAGTTCACTTCACTCCAACACCTCAGTCTAACAGGCTCTTGGCTGAGCATTATTCATGGTCATCTCCCACTTTGCTCATTGGCTATGGCCTTGGTATGGCTGCTCGCTCATACATGCACACACACACACACACACACACACACACACACACACACACACACACACACACACACACACACACACACACACACACACACACACACACACACACACACACACACACACACACACACACACACACACACACACACACACACACACACACACACACACACACACACACACACACACACACACACACACACACACACACACACCACTGATTGACTTAGCCCATCTTAGTTCATTAGAACAATTACTCATTTAGATTAGCCTCACATACTCTATTTCTTATAATAGCTGTCAAATGAGCACTGGGGGCTATGGATGCCCTTTAGAAGTACAGTACATGCCTTGTTCCACAGTGGCTCCTGGTCATTTCCACTCTAATCATACATCCTGACCATATCCAAAACTGTGCCGCCATCGGAAAGTTTTTAATTAAATTTACAATTATTTCCCCCCAGTGCTGCTATTACATGTAACTAATACATTTGTATCGGTTCACAGTTGGAATGTATATATATATAGGTATTAATTACATGTTATAGCAGCACATATATAGTTAAGGCTCAGATGGAAACACAGTATGGAAACTCTGTGCTCTTCCAGGACACTGACCACACTCATCAGTGTCTCATGAACAGGCCTGGCTGACATTAGCTCTGTGCAGCAGTGTGTTAATGTGGGTTCAGACAGACAGACTCTCTCCTCCACCAGCTCAGCCCCTGCTGCAGGATATGAGATGCTGATCAGATTTCTATAATCAATTTAGCAGAGCAGGAGGTATAAATCCTGTCCACTCACTCCTCTCTGGCTTTCCTTCTCTTTCTCTCTCTCTCTCCCTCTCCCCCTTGCCCCCCCCCCCCATCTCCCGCTCCCTCACCCCCTCCCCGCCATTCTCTCTCCCTATCAGCCCCCTGCTTATGGTCTGATGAATAATTCAGCAGCCGATGTGGTGAAAGGTGGAGTAAACAAGTCTATTGCCTAATATCCCGAGAGGCTGCCAAAGAGAGAGAGAGAGAGGCGAGAGAGAGGGGGGGGGGGGGAGAGAGAGAGAGAAACGGGCTGGGGGCTGGAGGAGGGGTCTGCCGTCTGTATGGAGTAGAGACATCCATACGGCCTCATCCTCGTGGCTCAGACATTTGCACTTAGATTGACCCCTAGGTTGCACCAAAATGCCACAGCCAGCTATCCCTATACCCCCACTCCTCCTCTCTCTCCTCTGCACCCCCCACCCCCTCTCTCTCCACACACCGACGACCATACATAATGAAATCATACACTGAGACGCAACACCTGTGTGAGAGGGAGGGATGGAGAAAGAGTTCAGGGTCCCCACTTCTCTGAGGCGAGAGAGTTCCTCAAACAAAAGGAGAGGATAGAAGCGGAGGGTCCTTGAAGCCGCCGCGCCTCTTAGCCCGCCTGCTCGATGCGGTGGCTGAATAACTCTATTCAGGCTTGGAGTGGAGAGAGAGAGAGCAAAGTAGCTATTGTTTCCACACCCTCAGGTATATACCGTGCACCTTCATCTAAACACGAGACACATACAAATAAGCAGCGCACCTGCAATACTCTGCACGACACAAGAGAATTCAGAGAGATCTGTGTGTTGTTTACGGAACGGGTCCGATGCAATCATACCACACTCTGTAGAGTATATTCAGTGATTATGCAAGCGCCATTACTGCTCGGTGACTCAGCCATAATACAATTATCATTCTAAGCATTTTTTATGTGGAAATGAGATTTGAATAGATCTTGTACAATGCCGTCTAATTAGACAGACAGGGGGCTTGTGGCTGGTACTGGCTTTTCTTTTGAAGCTGGGATGTATTTATGAGGACGGTTGCACTTTGCACGAGTTGGTAAAACCTTTAGAGTTGAGAGGAAGTTCAACAGCTAAAATCTCTTGATGGGGGGAGTTGGTTTGCACATACAGTACATGTTGTGTAGGGGTGTACGTCCTGTGCATGTGTGTGAGTGTGTGTGTGTGTGTGTCTGTGCATGCAAATCATCTGAAATTGTATGCAAAGTCTGCGGTATGTAAGAAGGGACAACAGCATTTGTAGTACTTCCTTAGGAAGTTAACTGTTTTAATGTAGATAGGGAAATTATGTAATTGTTTCATGAGTCATTTATTGAATCTGTTCTTACTTCTTCTATGATTGCTTGGTATGGTAGCCTGAACGTCTGAGATAACGTGAAGGTGGTTGGTGAGGTGATAGGCCCAGACAGGCTCTCCTGATGGCTGTCTTTGACCAGCGAGTTCTCCACGAGGCCAGGTCTGTATTGGACCGTTTTTAGACCACCCTCTTAACTCTTGGGAACCGATCATGTCGCCGGAGACAGCGTCACTCAAACTGATGTCACGCCCTCAGTTTTGCCATTTTGGCGGCATTCGGACGGGAGGGGCTGTACGGTTAAGGGCATCCTACTCTCGTTCTGTAAGTCCCGGGGATGGCTTGATAGGATTGGTCTAAACAGCGAGATGGACATTTGTGCCGACCAATTCGAGGATGCGGGGCATATTCTGTTCAGAGTGCAGGCTAGAGTGGCTGCGCGCCGGGTAGAGTGACTCGCTCTGCATGTTGAAGCGACTATTTGTAAGTACAGATTATGTAGGAACAGCATCGTTTTTGGACATATTATAGGATTCATTCAGTTTCCAACTGTTTCTAGTGTTTGTGAAATGTTTTTTTTGCTGTACTTTTGGTGAATATTTTCGCTCCAGCAAACGATAGAATGTTTTGCGGCACCTCATGTAAAGTAACCCCGAAAAGAGCAGCGTTTTCAAGGCATCATTCCTGTCGCACTTTCTCCAATTGCCGGAGTGTAAGTTTGTTGAACTCTGAGCTTGAGACTCTACCCACATAGATTTAATAGATTTAATCGATTTAGAGGACTCCCTTTGTTCCCTGTGCAATAACACTGCTCAATCTGTATGTGTAATCTAGCACTTTAAATATTGTTCCCTGTCAAATAAATTGCACATTATAGCCTAATCCAGCACTTTAGTTAATGCGTTGTTGTGTTGTTGTGTTCTGCATATTGGACATACTATATGGTATATGGCAAATTGGCCAATTGTATGTCCAGGAGAATTCTTTGTACTTGTGTTTTTTTTTATCTTGTGCCACTGACTGCAAGTCCAGTTTCCCATCTGGGATAATAAAGTGACTGGATGGGACAGAACGGAACTGAACTGAACGGAACTGAACTGAACTGAACTGAACTGAACTGAACTGAACGGAACGGAACTGAACTGAACTGAACTGAACGGAACTGAACTGAACGGAACGGAACTGAACTGAACTGAACGGAACGGAACGGAACGGAACTGAACTGAACTGAACTGGACTGAACTGAACTGAACGGAACGGAACGGAACTAAACTAAACTGAACTGAACTGAACTGAACGGAACAGAACTGAACTGAACTGAACTGAACTGAAGGGAACGGAACTGAACTGAACTGAACTGAACTGAACGGAACGGAACGGAACGGAACGGAACGGAACGGAACTGAACTGAACTGAACTGAACTGAACTGAATGGAACTGAACTGGACTGGACTGAACTGGACTGAACTGGACTGAACTGGACTGAACTGGACTGAACTGAACTGAACTGAACTGAACTGGTTCAAGTGAGGTACTCACCGGCATGGTCTGGCTGCCATGGAGGGCACTGATTGCAGATTGGGCCTCAGTGTGTGTGGAGAACTTTACAAAGGCACAGCCTGGAGAAAGACACACACACACACATATACAAAATAGTGAATGCAACAGAATACATGAGAGTGAATGCAATAGAAAGAACACACAGGAGGGGTGGTTTAATACATATTTTGGGAAGAGAAATATGTCGAAATATTCAAGGGAGGCACTGAGCGATTCCCAGCGCACAGCGGGCACTCCATACTCCAGGCAGCAAGCAGGCCAACAGACAGCCAGCAAACAGCCAGGCAGGAGCTGCAGGCTATAGACTGCACTTATGAGGCAGAGAAGCATGCTATTTAGCACTGCATGCCTTGTCTAAGCATATTAAATACCAGCTAACACAGTTATATTTGTGTTGCGTTGAAGAGGAAAAGCACTCAGTTTAAGAATTCACATAAAGTGAGCCTACATTATGTTCATGACCTAAGGAGACCCGTTTAATGTTAACCACTTTTCCCCAAAGAACCAAGTCCCTCATTTATGTCATCAAGATGTACTATTCAGACTTCATTGATAATGCATGGGAGACTGACTTTGTGGACTGTTGGACCCTTTGCTCTCATACAATACAATACAATACAATACAATACAATACAATACATACAATACAATACAATATAATACAATATCTTTATTTATCATGCACATTTTATAAGTGAAATTCGACCTCTGCAATTAACCCACCCCAACTAGTTAGGAGCAGTTGGCAGCCATAATCCAGTGCGCAGGGACCAACTCCAGCTGCAATGTATGTACCTAGCAAGCACGTCTTTATTGTGTGGGAGGAAACCGGAGTACCCAGAGAAAACCCACGTGAACATGGGGAGAACATGCAAACAGAAAGACCTTCCACCAGAGTTCAAACCCAGGACCTTCTTTCTATGAGGCAACAGTGCTAACCACTGCGCCATAGTCCCTCCTCCTCTTAAAACACGTTGATTCCGAAACTAAGCACATTATTTCCTATGATCCTGTTATCCATTGTAACCGAAATATCGGTTTTCAATGGAAAATTATACTAATACTCAATCATACAGTATCATAATATAATCACGTAATAATGTAATGCACTGCTTGACCTATATGCAAACAGCAGAACCTAGTAGAAACGTGTCAGTTCTATAAAAACACATCTGTTATCACAGAGTTCTCTGGTTGGACTCAGCTGCTACAGACCTTTACTAACTTGACATAAACATTGTAAATGGGCCCAAGTTTGTTTCCCGTTGCAATGACAGGAAGTCACCTGAGGCCAAAGCTGTTCCCCTGGCAACAGAATAGCAACAGGACTCTTCTGTAAGGATCTATAGCATTTCCTCATCCCACTCTATCATAGATGATGGGTCTGATACTTGTATTATGAAAAAAGTCATGACCATGAGGGAGAAACATTTAGCCTATAAATGATGCCGCAAAGAGCAGAGCTGAATTATTCAAGTATTTCAGTTTATGTCGTTACATTTCATTTTATATAATTTTTTTTATTTGATATTCTATTCTTCCATCTGCACCACTCTACCCTTCAATCCAACCACCCTCACCCCACTTTAATGGGGGCGTACCCCTGTGGACACCAGCCAATCCAGGATGCCTTCCCAGCTGTCAAGCAATGCCAGAGAGTCAGATGTCTGGAGTGATTCAGCCATGTGTGAGTGTGGAGGGAGGGCACGGGCAGAACATGCCCACGGCAGAGCGGCACGAGCAGAACGTGCCCACGGCAGAGCGGCACGAGCAGAACGTGCCCACGGCAGAGCGGCACGAGCAGAACGTGCCCACGGCAGAGCGGCACGAGCAGAACGGGCACACGGCAGAGCAGCACGGGCAGAACGTGCCCATGGCAAAGCGGCACGAGCAGAACGTGCCCACGGCAGAGCAGCACGGGCAGAACGGGCAGAACGTGCCCACAGCAGAGCGGCACGAGCAGAACGTGCCCACGGCAGAGCAGCACGGGCAGAACGGGCACACGGCAGAGCAGCACGGGCAGAACGTGCCCACGGCAGAGCAGCACGGAGAAATACAACTCAGAAAACATTCCCCTAGCTGTCCCCCCGTCCCCCTCACCACCCTAGCTGTCCCCCCGTCCCCCTCACCACCCTAGCTGTCCCCGTCCCCCTCACCACCCTAGCTGTCCCCGTCCCCCTCACCACCCTAGCTGTCTCCCCGTCCCCCTCACCACCCTAGCTGTCCCCCCGTCCCCCTCACCACCCTAGCTGTCCCCCCGTCCCCCTCACCACCCTAGCTGTCCCCCCGTCCCCCTCACCAGAGACACCGTCCCCCTCACCAGAGACACCGTCCCTCTCACCAGAGACACCGTCCCCCTCACCAGAGATACACTCCCCCTCACCAGAGACACCGTCCCCCTCACCAGAGACACTGTCCCCCTCACCAGAGACACCGTCCCCCTCACCAGAGACACCGTCCCCCTCACCAGAGACACTGTCCCCCTCACCAGAGACACCGTCCCCCTCACCAGAGACACCGTCCCCCTCACCAGAGACACCGTCCCCCTCACCAGAGACACCGTCCCCCTCACCAGAGACACCGTCCCCCTCACCAGAGACACCGTCCCCCTCACCAGAGACACCGTCCCTCTCACCAGAGACACCGTCCCCCTCACCAGAGACACCGTCCCCCTCACCAGAGACACCGTCCCCCTCACCAGAGACACTGTCCCCCTCACCAGAGACACCGTCCCCCTCACCAGAGACACCGTCCCCCTCACCAGAGACACTGTCCCCCTCACCAGAGACACCATCCCCCTCACCAGAGACACCGTCCCCCTCACCAGAGACACTGTCCCCCTCACCAGAGACACCGTCCCCCTCACCAGAGACACTGTCCCCCTCACCAGAGACACCGTCCCCCTCACCAGAGACACTGCAATTGTTCTGACATTGATTGATCTTTTTTGGAGATAGATTTTCTTTTCTTTTCGTGTCATGCACACAAAGTGCCAAACCCTCATGGGTTTTATAAGACACCGAAAATACAGCTGCAGCGGTCAACTATGTCATTACATTTAATTTCATTACAAAATGACAGATAATTATGCAGCTCGGTCTTTAAACTAAATATCCTGCCAAGCTTGGCAAAAAAGAAGTTCGCCTTCCTGAAGCACGACTCAGGTTTTCCTTTTTTTTAATCCACTTTTTCTCCTTATTTAAAAATTGTTCTCCCATCCCAATTTCGTATTGCCAATTCTTCCCTCCCCTGTCTTGAACGTTGCTAGACTATGCCTCCCACTGGTTGGCTGTAGTGAGGACAGAAGCCTTGCATCACGTGTCCCCTCCGGTACACGAGGAGGCAGCCTGTCGCATCTTTTCACCAGACAGTGCGGACTCTCATTGGCGAGGAGTAACGTGTGGGAGGCTCACGCTGCCCCCGATACTTCCTGTCTCTGTTGTACAGGCGTCACCCAACCGACCTGTAAGAGTCGCTGTCCACAACGCGTGAATACTTTCCCCAAGGCAGTTGTCCTTCCGCGTTCGGTTTACGCGGCCTGATTGGCCACTGACGCTTCTCTCATCGCGTTACTCCTAACGCTCGCTCCTAACTTTCAGAACTTCTCTCATTTCCACAAGTCCATCACATCAGCTACCTACCTGCATCAATATACTACTAACTATCAACTAACTCGCTACCACCGTGCATCAATATACTAACTAACTATCACATCAATGCACTAACTACTACCGCCGTGCATCGCTATACTGCTACCATATCAATCGACATCACATCAATAGTTAGTATATTGATGCACGCACGGCGGTAGCAGTATAGCGATGCACGGCGATAGTAGTTAGTGCATTGATGTGCTAGTTAGTTAGTATATTGATGCACGGCGGTAGCGAGTTAGTTGATAGTTAGTAGTATATTGATGCAGGTAGGTAGCTGATGTGATGGACTTGTGGAACTGAGAGAAGTTCTGAAGTAACGCGATTGGGCGTTGAGAGAAGCGTCAGTGGCCAATCAGGCCGCGTAAGCGGAACGCGGAAGGACAACTGCCTTGGGGAAAGTATTCACGCGTCCACAACGTCCAATCCCCACCCATCGACTTTCCACCCGCTACCTCTGCCAATTGAGATAGTATGACGACTGGCCCAAGCCGCAGGCAATGCCGACTCGGGAGTCAAGACCGGAGTCTCTTGCATTGGTGACAAGCGCAATCTCCGCTACGCCACCCAGCCGCCTTTACGACTCAGGTTTTTCATAATCATCCAGCTCAAAGAAATCAACATAAATGGAGGATATTTGACTAAAAAGTAACACCCCTTACATACTAGTAGACAGGACAGTGAAACAGCTCACACAACAAACAAAACCTGTCCTCCTCTGGAGTGGCATTAAACATCCATCTCTGCCTCTTTGCATCCATCTCTGCCTCTCCAGCTCCAGATCCGCTGCAGAGTCAAGTGCCCTGGCTTCAACCCTTCAGATAGAATTCCACAACAAGTTCCATAAGCGCTGGCCGGGGAATAGGTTTTAGAAACATGAAAAACCACTAGTCTCTTTGCTCTCCGCTGCATGTCAGAGGGAATTGGTGTCTCCCAATATTTTGGCTGTCGGAATACGAAGACCGGAGTTATATTCATGTGGATTTATTTTTTAATTGCTCCACTGCAATAAACCAGAGGACAAAATGTATGAAATAATACACACACAAATATATACAATATATGCTATACATTTAGAAATAGAATAAAAAAAAGTAATATATTAAACTGGAACAGACTAATTAAGCTTAATTTCCCTTCATGACTGCCTAGTTTCACAACCGAGCCCGTCGTGTGACCAGCCACGCCCACCACACTTTCTGGCAGTGACCTAAATAAAAAACAGCAGACTGCTGAATCATGGTTCCTACCTTTGCTGTTTCCGTCAGGACCTCTTAGGACAGTGCACTCCTCGATGACTCCGTAGGGCTCGAAGAGGCGGTAGACGTCCTCCTCTGTCTGTTGTTTGTTCAGCATCCCCACAAACAGCTTCCTGTCTTCTGGAACAAACAACAGGACAACGGGTTAAATTTTAACTGACCTTTGATCCAGTTATCAAACGAGTACAGAAATCATGACATACAAGCAAGATGGCCGCTGTGTGAATATGGTCAATGAAGAAGAAGAATGTCAGTGATGGGAGTAGATAGTGAGTGAAACATCTCTCTCTCTCGCTCTCTCTCTCTCTCTCTCTCTCTCTCTCTCTCTCTCTCTCTCTCTCTCTCTCTCTCTCTCTCTCTCTCTGTCTCTCTCTCTGGACAAGGACAAGGACACATAGAGTACAGTATGTTTGTAGCCCATTCCGCTCCGGTTGGGGTTGAGTCACATTGTATTGTCCCGGTGCCAAGCCTGATCATTTTAATCTCTGGTATAAGTGGGTTTGCTCCCATACTGGCCAAGCTCCTGGGGGGCGGAGGGGGAAGGGGGGGAATGGTCTCTCTCTCTCTCTCTCTCTCTCTCTCTCTCTCTCTCTCTCTCTCTCTCTCTCTCTCTCTCTCGCTCTCTCTCTCTCTCTCTCTCTCTCGCACACCTACACACACACACACACACACACACACACACACACACACACACACACACACACACACACACACACACACACACACACACACACACACACACACACACACACACACACACACACACACACACACACACACACACACACACACACACACACACACACACACACACACACACACACACACACACACACACACACACACACACACACACACACACACACACACACACACACACACACACACACACACACACACACACACACACACACACACACACACACACACACACACACACACACACACACACACACACACACACACACACACACACACACACTGATAAGAAACTATTTGGTCCTTTAGAAACGCCAGGAGCTCAGAGCAGCTCACACCTCCTCAGTCATACTGCTGACCTACTATACAATGAGATGCAGGCTATTTCTCTCTCTCTCTATCTCTCTCTCTCTCTCTCTCTCTCTCTCTCTCTCTCTCTCTCTCTCTCTCTCTCTCTCTCTCTCTCTCTCTCTCTCTCTTCCTCTACCGGATTCTCTATCCCTCTGTTTCCTCTTATCCCCTGTTCGTTCTCATTCTCTCTTTTTCAGCCTATTTTCCCCCCTTTTTTCTTTCTTGAATATATCCCCCCTCTCTCTCTCTCACACACACACACTCTTTCTCTCTCCCTCCCTCTCTCACTCACTATCTCTCTCTTTCTCTCTTAATTGCTGCTGATCCTGTGTTTTCTGTGTAGCCAGAGACATATTTCAGGGGCGCTCTTCAATGAACAATGGCATGTCTCTCCGGCGAGGCAAGCGCACGGCAGGGAGAGACACGCCGTGAATAACGCTGACTTTTCAATAGGCAACACGCCGTATCCTATTGAGTCCCGTTAGAGGCAGTGGGAGTCTGCTCTTTACCTTGACCCGACACAGTGTGTTTACTAATGCGGCGCGCCGCCGGTGGATCCACTGAAACACCCCTCCCTGTCTCTGTGCAGCTTGTTTCTCCAACTCTGACCCGCAGAGTCAAGGGGAGAGACGAGAGGCGCTAGTGGCCGCCGCCACCGCTGTGCGGAGGCTTGGCGGGACGTTTCTCCGCCAGAGGTAATGCAGAGTGTCAGGGTGACCCGGGCGCCCGCGGCGAGCGCTGTGCGCTGTTGTTGTTGTTGTTGTTGTTGTTGCCACGCGCCCTGACCCAGACGCTAGCCAATATTTCCGCATATTTCCGCAGCGGGTGCGGTGGAGTGTGTGTGTGAATGCTACGCGCCATGCCGTCGAGGCGCCAGGCCAGGCCAGGGCTCCCCGACGCTCAGCCGCCGCCGCGCCAATGATGCACCTTCACAATAATCAGCCGTGTCAGAGCGCTGTCTGGGGAGGGGCTGTCCCTGGTGCTGGCTCCTCATTGCAAGTGGCAGGATCAGAGTGCAAGTGGCAGGATCAGAGGCTATGTATCAAAATGGAAGCGATGCAATGTGACATCTGTCAGGGTGGATTGGAGAGCATTTATCTGCAAAAAAGGGAAGCCTTGAACTGGAAAATAAAAGACCAAGATGGTCCTTCCATTTTGCTGGAGGGGGAGGGGGGGGGGGGGGGGGTGGCTGGCTGTGGGGAGCGGGGTAGGAGGAGAGGGGGGGGGGGGGGGGGGGGGGCTTTTTGCACTTCAGTTTCGTCTTCCTGTATGCAGTCAGGTCATATCTCCCAAATGTTGCTGAATATTGAGGGTTTCACACACACACACACACACACACACACACACACACACACACACACACACACACACACACACACACACACACACACACACACACACACACACACACACACACACACACACACACACGTACACACACACACACACACACACATTCAAACATGCACACACATAGGCCTACACATGTACACACACACACACATACACACACACACACACACACACACACACACACACACACACACACACACACACACACACACACACACACACACACACACACACACACACACACACACACACACACACACACACACACACACACACACACACACACACACACACACACACACACACACACACACACACACACACACACACACACACACATGCATGCACTTTTTGCCTCAGTGCTGGCCCTCATAACGGCCAGGGCTATAACTCTGCCCCCTGACCCCCTCCTCCTCCAGATGATAGGCCCCTGACAAGCTATAGATTAATGTATGCAGCTGACCTACTGTATATCAATTTCATATGAGCTTCTCTATGACGATCACACCACCAGACAGACGTTCTGTGGCACATCTCTAAAATACGACATCGTGACCATCCTGTAGGTGATAGATTGCTCACTGGGAAATCACCTCAAGCTGAATGGAATAATATTTATTGGACTCCCAGCATATCAGGAATTGGCCACTATATATCAGGTCTTGTGTAACGTTGGTTTACACAGGGCCCCTTACAAATTGGAGCCATATTCCATTCTCCTTGTTAGCTTTTTGACAATGTTTCAACTTGAACTAAATACTGGAAAGAATAAATACATAGATAAATAAATGCATATACATATATATATATGGTTATGGTTAAGACATAACGTTAGGGTTAATGATAGGGTTCAATCTCCCAGCAGGGTAATTTAAACGTTTTCTGAAACGTTTATGAATATGCATACACTTATGAATATGCTTATGAATATGCTTATGATCATGTAATATGTTTCTCATTTTCTGCATTGTACCTCACTGTTTACAAATTTTTACTCACTGTACTTAGATTGTACCTAGGTTGTACTTTAGATTGTATATTGTACTGTATATTGTATATATGTATATTTTATATTCCTCTTAACTTTTTTACTTACTTTTTACTTACTTTCTTACTTACTTTTTTTTACTGTATGAAGCACACTCTCAGGGGCGTCATACAGAACCAAGCATTTCACCGGAAAGTATGTGTATTTTATTGTGATAATTAATAAACAAACTTGAAACTTGAACTTGAAAACTAATATATGTACTTATTTGTATTATGTGCACATGTGAAATGTTTGATACAATGCGTAAATGTAGTTGTTATGGCTATAACATATCGTACATTATGTACTTTTTTTCCCTGTGGTTGATTAATAGGCTACTTTATTTACATATTTTAAGCGACACCGGGCTGTATTACGAGAGGTAGTGTTTGGAAGAGCGAGGGCATGTCGCTGTGCTGCGTGTTGAGAATGAGCTAACAAATGCATGAAAACACATCATCTGGTAGATCGGTTCCTCCATCTAGGATTCTGCTGTGGCTGCTCTGGACTCAAACGCCGTCCTGGGAACAGAGCTCTCTGTTCATCAGCAAGAGGGACATTATCTCCTTTATCCACACACACACACACACACACACACACACACACACACACACACACACACACACACACACACACACACACACACACACACACACACACACACACACACACACACACACACACACACACACACACACACACACACACACACACACACACACACACACACACACACACACACACACACACACACACACACACACACACACACACACACCCTATCAGACACACGTTACAGCCATGTACACATAGCAAGAGAAAGAGAATGGGGTTATTGGGGCTCGTGGTGGTGGAGGAGGGGAGATACAAATTTAGCAGAAACACGCAAACACACACACACACACACACACACACACACACACACACACACACACCCACCCACCCACCCACCCGCACACACACACACACACACACACACACACACACACACACACACACACACACACACACACACTCACTCACTCACTCACTCACTCACACAAACACACACACACACACACACACACACACACACACACACACACACACACACACACACACACACACACACACACACCACACACACACACACACACACCCTTATGCTGTCTCTCTCTTATAAATTAGTCACCACTTTAGGGAATGCCTCGACTGATGATAGAACTCTGCGAGATGTCTCTTGTTAAATCATTGAACAAAGGGGGAAGTGCTCAGGCTTCTATTTAACCCCCCCCCCCTCCCCACAATGAGATGCATGTCCCACTGTTAACTGACTTTTTACAGCTACAGCGAATCAACGCGCTCTTTATGCAGCTGCTGTGTGGATTAGTGCTGTCTCGCAGCAGGGAGGCCGGGAACACTACACACAGCTCTGGGTCTCGCTGGCGCCGCGCCGCACGGCTGGGAAAAACACACTGTTGTCTTTAGCCTCGCGAAATTGACTGGTCAGCCACACACGAGCCTCGAAACACACAGCTGAGTCTATGTTCACCACCTGTGTCCCTTTTTCTACTATATTTTCTTTTTACCCTCGAGTGTAGGACATTGATTATAGGACCTGCCCAGTCAAAATGTGTTTTATTTTATTTTTATTTTAACCCTTTCACTACCACACTACAAGAAGGTTAACCCTTTACTATTACACTACTATCCTCAGGATCTTCTGGCCAAACACAATCACCAACATCAAGCTGTGGGAATGCACCAAGCAAGAATCAGTGGAGGTCCAGCTGACCAGGAGAAAATGGAGCTGGATTGGGCACACACTTCGAAGACACAAAACCGCAATAACCAAACAGGCATTAACCTGGAACCCACAAGGCAAGCGAGGCAGAGGAAGACCCAAAAACACCTGGAGAAGAGACACTGAGCAGGAACTCAAGACAAGGGGACTGACGTGGAAACAGCTGGAGAGGATGGCGCAAGACAGACGGGGGTGGAAACTTTTCATCAATGGCCTATGTTCCGAAAGGAATAAAAGGCCTAAGTAAGTAAGTAAAGTAATTACACTACAGACGGTTAGTGTGGTAGTGAAAGGGTTAACCTTATGCATTGTCACAGTGAAAGGGTTAACCATTTGGTAGTGTGGCAGTGAAAGGGTTAATAAGATAAATGCATAATTTCTCAACATCTGCTGTCCTTCAAATATAACTGAATACATCTGTATACTATTAGATAAGTAGCTTTAGTAAAATGGCTACTGAAGCTGACTTAGAAGCTACAGTATTGTTTCCAGTATAATCACAAACACCCCACATCTCAAATTCAATGCTGTATTACAGGAGTAGAAACAATGTTAAGTGATGGTAATATATATGTTACCATGTGTACAAATTTGAATATTTAATGTACTACTACTATGGCAAGTCGTTTTAACTTTTATTCCTGTTTTCTAGCTAGCTGGGTACCTACTACTACTACTACTTCTGCTACTACTTCTGCTACTACTATTACTCCTACTATTACTACTATTACTACTATTACTACTACTACTACTACTACTACTACTACTACTACTACTACTACTACTACTACTACTACTACTACTACTACTACTACTTCTACTACTACTACTACTACTACTACTACTACTACTACTACTACTACTACTACTACTACTACTACTACTACTACGAATCCGCTTCAAGGCCCTCGACCTGGCATAGGCTACCGTGGCGGCAAAGGGAACCGCTCCCGCCTACCTCCGGTCAATGGTCTCTAACTACACACCCTCAAGACCCCTACGCTCTGCATCTGGCCGTCTCAGACCCACTCCTATCCAAGCTCCGGGAGGGTCATCAAGGAGAACCTGCCTTTTCTCAGTCCTTGCCCCACAATGGTGGAATGAACTACCACCCCAGTTAGGACAGCCGAAACCCGTCAAATATTTCGCTGTCGACTAAAGACACACTTCTTCAAACCATTATCGAAAAAAATATTGAAAAAAAAGAAATAAATTAAAAAAAAAATAATAATCTAACCCTAACTAACCTTACTGTCATGCACTTATATAAACTAACCTACACTGTAGCACTCAACACTTTGATGAACATTGTTACTCAGCTGATAGAGTCGTGCCCTTCTGATGACTTGTCGTACAGAACTTGTAAGTCATAAAAGTGTCAGCTAAATGACTAAATGTAAATGTACTACTTCCGCTACTACTCTTACTATTACTACTACTACTATTACTAATACTACTACTACTACTACTACTACTACTACTACTACTACTACTACTACTACTACTACTACTACTACTACTACTACTACTACTACTACTACTACTACTACTACTACTACTATTGTACTACTAGTAGTAGTAGTAGTAGTAGTAGTAGTAGTAGTAGTAGTAGTAGTAGTAGTAGTAGTAGTAGTAGTAGTAGTAGTAGTAGTAGTAGTAGTAGTAGTAGTACAACAACTTAATCACAATTTAATCACAAATTAAATTGTTCTCTCTCTGATTTCTAGTTTTAGAAGATATCTGTCCATGTTCACGAATGGTGGCTGAAGTTGCCTGAAGCAGAGGAATAATACTGTGTGTGGTCCTGGTATTCCTCTTTAACATGTCAGGTAAGCATTGAGATGCATGTAGATGCCTTTATAAGCAGCATGCTGTGTACAATAACTTCCTTGTCATCTACCGCTCCTGTCTCAAAACCTCTCCCTATCATGCTTACTTTACTCTGAGTTGCCAAGCAGATGCTTGTTCAGAATAAATGCATTGGAAATTAAACTCTAGAATAATGAATTGGCAATGTGCTGCCTAGTTATACACACTGAAGGTTACTGGGCCCATTTCTACCCTCTATAATCAATATACACTTTTTCTTCTTCACATGAATTGCAATTTAAATTTAATTTCATATTTCACCACTGCTTTATGTGTAAACAGAATTTAATTTGACTCGCCATGTAAGACTATGTTGTTTAGCCAGTATTATTTAGCATGGTAATTCATGCTGTGGCCTAATGGACATTCTACTGACTTGCGTGTCATGATTCGTGGGGGAAACTATTCTGATAAATTTCTCACGCACGTGTTTCAAAACTCTTTGAGGCCTTTGATTCTCCCCTCCGACAGTTTTGCATGCTGAAATATGAAATGTATATCTACTGCTTATTCCCACTGAAAGTCTCAAGGTTTCCCCGGCCATACAGCACACATACATTACCCATCTGCAGACTTATTACCGCAAGTCTCCTGATTACATCCTGGACTGCCGGGGGTTTAGACAGTGAAACGCAGAAGACTCTCACTGAATAGCAATAGGGAGACTGACTGGGATTCCGGAGCTCTAGGCACCCAACGGAAAGAGAGGGAGGGAGAGAGAGAGAGAGAGAGAATGAGAGAGAAAGAGAGAGCACTGTACTGTATGTTGGCATGCATGCAGTCCTGCAGTCCTAGATAAGAGAGGATGGATGAAGGAGATGTGCCGTTGGAGCTGGTAAATCATTGTCGGGGGTGGGGAGAGAGCACAAGAAAGAGTGGAGAGAGAGAGAGAGAGAGAGAGAGAGAGAGAGAGAGAGAGAGAGAGAGAGTGGGGGGGTGCATACTAAATGCCATGGGTCTTCTCGGATTTTCAAATTTCTCTCCCTCCTCTCTCTCTCCATCGCAGTGAGAGTGAGGGATGAAGAGACGAAGGGAGAAAGAGAGAGATGGTGACAGACGAACGGAGAGAGTGTGTTGCACAGAGAGAAAGCTCTTGTCAGAGAGATGAGTAGGTTGCTATGCCAACTACTTATACAGCAGACTGTCAGTCATGTTTCATTGGAGTTTAGAGAGGAAGAGAGAGATGGAGGAAGGTAGGGAGGGATAGAGGGAGGGAGGAGGTAGGGGAGGTGGAGGGGGGGGTAGAGAGGGGTCATTTCTCCATCTGCCTACTGAGCTGCAGTGTAAATTTGACTGTCAGGCCTGGAGATAAGGACAAATTATGAACAATATTAGCCGACCGATAAAGAGGAACAATAATGAATGGATAAATATATTAAAACCAAATGAGATAGCATCCAGACAGAAACTGGGGGTCTGAGAAACCATCCAGGTCTTTTCATTTGGAGGGGCTAGATAAGAGAGAGAGAGAGAGAGAGAGAGAGAGAGAGAGAGGGCGAGATAGAGGGAGAGAGCGAGAGAGAGAGAGAGAGAGAGAGAGAGAGAGAGAGAGAGAGAGAGAGAGAGAGAGAGAGAGGGCGAGAGAGAGATGGCGAGATAGAGAGAGAGAGAGAGAGAGAGAGAGAGAGAGAGAGAGAGAGAGAGGGAGAGAGAGAGAGAGAGAGAGAGGGAGAGAGGGAGAAAGAGCGGTGTGTTGGAGCTTCAGCCACTGTACCATACTTCCTTGTCAGAAGACCAGTTAGAA
>NW_028174498.1:0-18830 GCF_963971535.1 Notolepis coatsorum | reverse complement strand
AATTAACAATAAGGAAGACAAAATGTTTTGACAAATGTCAATCCAGAAAGTCACATGACTCTTTTGACTCAGATTTTTTGTCCCCCGAATCAGAATTGAACAGATCAGATTCCATGTGATTTGTGTTGTTCACACTGTCGTCAATAGAAATTTGATTTTGTCAATTTTTTGTCTGCAGTTTAAACGTAGCCTATGTGGCTAACGTCAGCTACTGTATTTGTTTTTACAACGATACTTGCGTTGTATTGATAAATCGATTCCCACCAAAAAGACATGAAGCACATTGAAAGGATCTGGAGCACATCGCTCACGCGCTGTCGAGCCCTCTTGGCCGTCTTCACCCCTTCTATTATATACATATGGATTCCTTTTGAATTATTTTTTCTTTTTTTTTACCCCGCTCAAATTTATGTCTTATTTCGGGTTCTATTTTTCAGTTTGACCGACGCGTCCATTTCCATTTCACATTTGTCATCGCCACCGAATCGTTCCCGCTGTTGTTGTGCGCGGAGACGGTCC
This sequence comes from Notolepis coatsorum, assembly GCF_963971535.1. Lineage (NCBI taxonomy): Eukaryota > Metazoa > Chordata > Actinopteri > Aulopiformes > Paralepididae > Notolepis > Notolepis coatsorum. Next base: position 18,311 of record NW_028174498.1, on the reverse strand, counting down.
CGCCACAGGCCCTCCCTGGAGAGAGAGAGAGAGAGAAGTAGAGAGAGAGAGAGAGAGAGAGAGAGAGGGAGTAGAGAGGGAGAGAGAGAGAGAGGGGAGTAAGAGAGAGAGAGAGAGAGAGAGAGAGAGAGAGAGAGAGAGAGAGAGAGAGAGAGAAAGAGAGAGAGAGAGAGGGGGGGGAGAGGAGGAGGGAGTAGAGAGGGAGAGAGAGAGAGAGAGAGAGAGAGAAAAGAGGGGAGGATAGATAGATAGGGGGGGGAGAGAAGGGGGAGAAGAGAGAGGGGAGTAGAGAGAGAGAAAAAGAGGGGAGGATAGATAGATAGGGGGGAGAGAGGGGGAGAAAGAGGGGAGTAGAGAGAGAGAAAAAGAGGGAGGATAGAGAGATGGGGGGAGAGAAAGAGAGGGGGGAGAGAGAGAGATGGAGAGAAAGAGAGTGAGAGAAAAGAGGGGGGGTAGAGAGAGGGGGGAGAGAGAGAGAGAAAGGGGGGGTAGAGGAGAGAGAAAGGGGGGGAGAGAGCTCTCAGGAAACAGCCTGGCAAAGTAAACCGTTGAACACGGGGGATTTGGCACCAGAAGACTCCTTCACACGTCTGTATTCCGGCTGAGAACCTCCTGGAACCACAGCGAGAGGCGAGTGACAGTTAACCGCTCCAGGCCCCGTCCGTCGGCGTCGCCACTCGTCGACCCAAAATGAAACGCGACGTTAAAGGTACAATCCGGGATTCATTTGGACGTCTAAACTTTTTTTGTATCCTCTCTCGTATGTTTTTGTAACTTCTCAACAGCCATCGTGAATAAAAAAAATACCCGTGTTTTACCACAGTGTTTACAAGCTAAACAACCTTTTACAGCCTTGAAAAGTCACGTAAAAACGTCTTGTTATCGAAGGCTCGACGGTACGTTTTTCTAAAACCGCCAACGTAAACAAAGCGGTAGCGGGGGGGGGGGGGGGGGGGGGGGACGTACAGCGATCCCAGATCGGGCCTTTAAGGGGAATGTTTGGTGGTTCCTCCTCGGCAGCGGTGCGGACGGCGCTCTAAAAGGATGCCTCTCTCGGGATAACGCTGCGGTTATCTACAGGAATTCTCTCCTCAGAACAAGGGGGTGGTGGGGGGGGGGGGGGGGGGACCCCGATCAGACCCGTCGCCTCCGAGTGATGAGGATAACCGCTACGGCGGGATGTGTTGAGGTTCAAGTTGTGAGGCGCGCGCCTGTCACGTCGGCATCCGAAGCCACGCAGCCACCGGATCGGCCGGCAGGAAATCAGCCCTGACGCGTGTGTTTCCTCTCGTCCTCTTGTTTTTCACCAGAGATCTCACGAGGAGTCGCTCAGAGAAAACCTAAAAAATAATATGGAGCCGGTTTTGAGTCGAAATGAATCCCATGTGTTTGAACCTGGAGGAGGAGAGTGTGTCTCTGTGTGTGAGATTTAGAATAACATGTAGTTACTATTAGTCTTCAGGAGCTCCTTGATGTGTAGCCTGTCTCCGTGTGTCAGCGTGTGTGGGGGCCCTAACGAGGGGGGGGACCAACCCCCGGCCGCGGACACCTCGCTGGGCCCTGGCCTGCCCCCGCCAGGTACGGAGGGGTCGGGGGCGACTGGGGCAATAGCATAGCGGTCTTAGAATAACATCAGTGGGAAGTCTATACCACTCTAGCAGACTCGCATAGGGAACGTGGCTCACAGGACAACAGGTCACTCTGGCAGCGTGGCATAGGGCAGGGGTTCCCAAACTTTTCAGCCGGGACCCAGAAATAAGGCGTCAGAGAGCCGCGGCCCAATGCACATCGTCAGGCTTTTTCTTTTCTTTTTTTTTTTTTCGACCGATTTTTAAGCCAAATATCACTTCAATCCTATTAAGTTAGTTCACGTTAGTTATTCATTTATATGTGCTATTATGAGAGGCTAACTTGTTGCAAAATAATAATGATAATAATAATAATAATAATAATAATAATAATAGCCTCATTAAAATACTATTGCTTCGGTTGTTTCAGCGTTTATGTGCATAATCTGTTATTTAGTTTGAAATGTCGTTGAAATAAGTCGATTTTTCGTTTTTGTTTTATTTATTAAGTTAATATAAAACATATAGTCACATTTTAGAATACATAGAATAGAATTTAGAATACAACTAGAAACACTGTCCTGGCCTGCTTCTAAGTCAGTGGCCTGAAAAAAAAAAAAAAAAAAAAAATTATTTTATTTAAATCATCTTGGGCCCTCCCGTGGCTGCTCGCGGCCCACCTTTGGGTCGCGACCCCGACTTTGGGAACCACTGGTGTAGGGAACGTGGTTTACAGGTCAACAGTCACTGTGGCAGCCTGGCGTAGGGAACGTGGATTACAACAGGTCACTCTAGCAGCAGCCTGGTGGTAGGAACGTGGATTACACAGGTCACTCTGGCAGCAGCCTGTGTAGGGAACGTGGATTACAACAGGTCACTCTGGCAGCCTGGCGTAGGGAACGTGGATTACAACAGGTCACTCTAACAGCCTGGCGTAGGGAACGTGGATTACAACAGGTCACTCTAACAGCCTGGCGTAGGGAACGTGGATAACAACACAGGTCAGACGCTGGAAGTCAAGTCTGGGCCAGGAGACTGTAAACTATTCCATCTGTGTCTGTGTCTACAAACTTAACTCTCGCTCTCTCCCTCTCTCTCTCTCCCTTTCTCCCTCTATCCTCTCCCTGTCTCTCTTTCCCTCTCTCTCCCCCCCCTCTCTCTCCCTATCTTCCCTCTTCATCTCCCTCTCTCTCTCTCCTCCTCTCTTTTTCTCTCTCTCCTCTCTTTTTCTTTCCCTCTCTCTCCCCCCCCTCTCTCCCTATTCCCCTCTCTCTCTCTCCCTCTCTCTCTATCTCTCTCTCTCTCCTTTTCTCTCTCTCTCTCTATATCCCTCTCTATATCCCTCTCTCCCTCTCTCTGCCCCTCTCTCTTTCCTTTCCCCCCTCTCTCTCTCTCTCTCTCTCTCTCTCTCTCTCTCTCTCTTCTCTCTCTCCTCTCCCCCTCTCTCTCTCGGCCTCCGCTAACACACACACACACAGAAAGGAAGGAAGGTTCTGGAGACATGGATCATCTTTAGAGAAATATTTATTAGGGTGCAAAAAAATCACCAAAGTTCAACACAAACATGTTTTCTCCAGATACATCATGGTGTTAGAACAGACTATTAACCTTCCCATGGTTGGAAGCCTGTTTCTTATTGGCTAAGACAGGGAGGGTGTGGCTGGATCAGCGATTAATATATAATAACAATGCCTTTACCTCATTAATTAATATATAATAACAATGCCCTTTACCTCATTCATTATATATAATAACAAGGCCCTTTACCTCATTCATTAATATATAATAACAAGCCCTTTACCTCATTCATTAATATAAATAACAATGCCCTTTACCTCATCATTAATATATAATAAACAGCTATACCTCATTCATTATATATAATAACAATGCCCTTTACCTCATTCATTAATATATAATAACATGCCCTTTACCTCATTCATTAATATATAATAACAATGCCCTTTACCTCATTCATTAATATATAATAACAATGCCCTTTACCTCATTCATTAATATATAATAACAATGCTGTTACGAAGGATCAGATTAAACCGAATATATATATTTATTTATTGATATATATTGCATAGTATTTGTATATCGTTTGATATCCCCTGTATATTCCTTGTACATATACACGGAATATCCCTTTAGCCCAGACCATAATAGTTCATTCTCCTATTGGACAGCGGTCCACCGGCGCCAGGGACCGGCCTCCGGAGCCAGGTTCAAAGTCACCGTCAAGATGTGTCTGGACATGCCCGGCCTTGCCCAGGGATACGCGACAGAAGTGAGAGTGGAACTAGTTTTGTTCACTGTGCGTATAAATACGGCGCAGGTGAATGTAGAAGCCCCTTCTTCCCTTACCTCCGTACCCTTCGTCCTTAGTATGTTACCGATAAGTTGAAGCCTCACCCACGATACAACGTGCGGTGAAGTATGGCCTGTTTGGCCTCAGAATAGAGCATCGAGACCGCGTGCGAATTAATAACTGAATTGTCAGAGTTTGGCGCTATACCGTCGAGTGCGACATATTTCTATTAAGTCTTTAATAGTCTATTTGTGTATAGTGTATCGTGCGGTTAGAATTCTACAGTGACCAGCATCTCCAACGCTTTCTCGTATTAGCTAGAGTTCTTATCCAGGCTGGGCCGACCGCATGGCGCTTTCACCCGAGGAGACCTAGGCGAGAACCGTATGGACATGTACACTGGATTAATCTACCCGACGACTACATAGCCCTTTGCGGCTGGAATATATTTGCTTTGGTCCTGTGATTTATGGAGCGGATAATCGCCGACGCCTGCACGTGTTGGATTTACCCCGAGAGGAGTCAAGTCGAGTCGGCGCTCAGAGAGCCTGAGGCCGCCTAGCTTTCTTCCCTGTGGAGCTACAGTCTACAAGAGAACCAAGCTGTATTCGTCTGTGGATCAAGAGGCTACTGCACCGGCTTCTGTACCTGAAGTCTCCCTAGTCATCGTTGACCAGACGTCCTACTACCGACAGATCTTCTACCCCCCCTGCTGGCTTACAACCAGTGGGAACCCCTTCCAGTATCTTCCGCTATATTACTAGTGCACCATAGATATAATTCCCTAAGATTCAGGTTGTATAATTACCTCCTGCGTAACCAGAGAATGGACATTCGTTATTGATTTGCCTACGCATACTCCTTTGCCTTACAAGTGCATTCAAAGAATAATGTAAAGTATCCTATGTACCTTTTGCTCCATTAAATACTTGATTAATACCTTTGACTGGAACCGATTTCATTGTGGGAAGTGTTCATCATATTCATATATCGTGTACTGTATGGCCAGTAGTTAAAGTACATAAAGCGGTAGTGGTTTAATGATACCATACTTATCAATACAGTCAGGGAATTGTACCCCTCAGTTACAATTGGTCCTTCGAGCCGGAGGGTAACTAGTGTAATATTAATATAGTGGTATTAATATTGACATGGCCTATGATGAACACTCCACAAAACGGTTCTCCTAAAGTAGATCGCCCGCAGCGTAGACGGCAGACACCTCAGTACTTAGAGGATTACGTTGCCAGTATACTACCTAGCCTTCTACAGACGGTAAACACGGAAAAAGTAGATAGTAAAATTATGTCCGACCCTATCGCCCAGGTTACCCCGCCAATAGAGGCCCTAGTGGGTTCTAATGTAACTGACCAAGCTCACGGTAGGGACCAGGAGGGACCTGACACGACTTTACCCCCCGCCAAGACCGAAGAAGTAGTCCCCGGAGAGCTCCAGGATAAAGACGGCTCTCCAGGGATGGAACTCTACCCGCTACAAGAAGAAGAGACCCCGGAGATGGATCTCCAGGACTCGCCACAGGAGAACAGATCTCCAACGAGTACTGCCAGGAGCGGATCACCTCAACCAGCGTCTTCCCCCAGCGGGGCGGACAAGATGCTGGCACAGGCATTCCTCGCCAGCCTAGCAGCCTCTACAGAGCGCGATCGACTCCAAGCACAGATGCTTAGCGAGCGCGAACATTCTTCCATGGAAAGAGAACGTCTTCAAGCGCAGCAACGGAGCGACGAAGATCGTATACGTCTAGAGATTAGACGCCTTCAGACGAAAGAGAATATGGTAAGAGACCGGGCCGAAGCAGAGCGCGCCGCCGCCGAAGTTCAGCGCGCCGCTGCCGGTGCCCAAAGAGAAGCAGAGCGCGACCGATTACAAGCGCAGATAATGGAGCAGCTGATCGCCAGGGCGACACCCCCTCCCTCCGCACGGGGTTCCAGGGCCTCGTCAAGACACGGGTCAAGGGCACCCTCCCCTACCCGATCAAGCGACCCTGAGCCCGACCACCAGAGAGAGCCTATACCCCCCTCCGAACTCCTTCCCCGACCGGTCCACGCGAGGACCAGCTACAAGGAAGAAACGGTCTACACCGCGGAGAGGCTAAATAGACGACTACAGGATCTAGAGGACCTGCCAGAGCAAGAAGAAGAGGGAGAGGAGGAGAGTCAAGCCCGACAGCAGCACAGAACTCCACAGGACCAGGAGGTCCAGTACAGCCCAGGCTCTACCCCCGCGGCTCTGCGCTACAGACCCCCGACTCAATTCACGGGTGAGCTTGACGCACGACCAGCCCCGAGGAATAGCACCTGGATACGCGGGCCATGGTACCCAGCAGGTACCAGCCCACCAAGAGGCGTAAGAGGAGACTCGCCTAGGAGGCCTCTCTTCCAACGCTCACCGATGTGCCAGCCATCCATGGCATCATACATTGGCACACCAACGTTTCCGGACTTCACCCACGAGAACAGAGCACAGTACACCGAGCTACGAATGTGCTTAGAGACAATGATGTCCGATGTAGCAGACGAACCGTACAAGTATGCTATCCTACTGAAGCACCTCAAGGTGCCCCGAGCGCACAATATAGCGCTGGCCTATGCCACCTCTACTACCCCATACACAGCGGCTCTAGCAGCACTCGACCAAAGATATGGACGTATATGGGATTACGTAATACAAGAGATAAGGCATATTGACCGCCTACCCCCAGCCACAGACAATCGCTCACTAGATGACCTGTCTATCAAGGTACAATCCCTGGTAGGGATGCTGGGGGCGCAAAGAGAAAAGGGTATGCACGAACTGTACGCAAACTCTAATGTCGAGAGGATTTTAGAGAAGCTTCCGCCCGCCCGACAAGAGCGCTTCAGGCGGAAGCAGAGCGCGCCGCCGCCGAAGTTCAGCGCGCCGCTGCCGGTGCCCAAAGAGAAGCAGAGCGCGACCGATTACAAGCGCAGATAATGGAGCAGCTGATCGCCAGGGCGACACCCCCTCCCTCCGCACGGGGTTCCAGGGCCTCGTCAAGACACGGGTCAAGGGCACCCTCCCCTACCCGATCAAGCGACCCTGAGCCCGACCACCAGAGAGAGCCTATACCCCCCTCCGAACTCCTTCCCCGACCGGTCCACGCGAGGACCAGCTACAAGGAAGAAACGGTCTACACCGCGGAGAGGCTAAATAGACGACTACAGGATCTAGAGGACCTGCCAGAGCAAGAAGAAGAGGGAGAGGAGGAGAGTCAAGCCCGACAGCAGCACAGAACTCCACAGGACCAGGAGGTCCAGTACAGCCCAGGCTCTACCCCCGCGGCTCTGCGCTACAGACCCCCGACTCAATTCACGGGTGAGCTTGACGCACGACCAGCCCCGAGGAATAGCACCTGGATACGCGGGCCATGGTACCCAGCAGGTACCAGCCCACCAAGAGGCGTAAGAGGAGACTCGCCTAGGAGGCCTCTCTTCCAACGCTCACCGATGTGCCAGCCATCCATGGCATCATACATTGGCACACCAACGTTTCCGGACTTCACCCACGAGAACAGAGCACAGTACACCGAGCTACGAATGTGCTTAGAGACAATGATGTCCGATGTAGCAGACGAACCGTACAAGTATGCTATCCTACTGAAGCACCTCAAGGTGCCCCGAGCGCACAATATAGCGCTGGCCTATGCCACCTCTACTACCCCATACACAGCGGCTCTAGCAGCACTCGACCAAAGATATGGACGTATATGGGATTACGTAATACAAGAGATAAGGCATATTGACCGCCTACCCCCAGCCACAGACAATCGCTCACTAGATGACCTGTCTATCAAGGTACAATCCCTGGTAGGGATGCTGGGGGCGCAAAGAGAAAAGGGTATGCACGAACTGTACGCAAACTCTAATGTCGAGAGGATTTTAGAGAAGCTTCCGCCCGCCCGACAAGAGCGCTTCAGGCGGCAAAGAGACCACCGTGATCCTAACGGTCCCGAGCCATCCCTCCTAGACCTAGCCGACTTCCTGGCGAGAGAAGTCAACAGCCTACGGTTGGATACGTTCATGCGGAGCACCCCAAGCTCCAGAGAGGGACCTAGGAGAGCAAACGATGGCCAAAGATTGGTGACCGTCATGCACCAATCAGAACCAGTACCGAGCAGCAAGAACCACAGTACCCCCTCGATGAAAGAGAAGTGGAAGATGGTGTGCCCGTACTGCGAGAAAGAACACTGGTTGTCACAATGTGACACATTCAAGAAGATGACCGCCGACGAGGTGGGTCAATGGATAAAGTCCAACCGACGCTGTTACCGATGTGACGGAGCCCACCTAGATGTCCTACACGACAGTAACAGAAGAAAGCCTGTACCCTCAAGATGCACAAAGGCAAGTGTTATGTACATTGACCCCGCCAGCAGCGGGGGCGCCCGAGTGCTCTTAAAGGTGGTCCGCGTAACACTGAGTTACCAAGACAAGGTCATGGACACTTACGCCGTCCTTGACGACGGGTCAGAGAAGACCCTTCTCCTCGCGTCCGCTGCGGCCCAGCTGGGGCTGCGGGGGAGCGAAAACCAGATGACGATTCGGACAATAAGAAGAGATCTAAAGACGATAAAGGGCGAGAATGTCTCCTTCACTATCGCAGCAAGCGGGCAGCCAGAGAGACGGTATAGGATCACTAACGCTTTCACCAGCCAAGAAATAGGCCTGTCGCAGTACACCTACCCCATCGCCAAGCTGATGGATAAATATGTGCACCTGCGTCAACTACCTATCCCGCTCATAGACGGTGCCACCCCGACCCTGCTGATAGGCTCCGACCATGCAGACCTCATAGTCCCGATAGACCGGGTCCACACAGGGCCCAGAGGCTGTCCTGCAGCAGTCGAGACCCGCCTAGGATGGACATTACAAGGCCCCCTCGCTAAGTCTCTTAACCGAACCGCAGCCACTAGCTACCTCCACTCCAGAGTGACAGAAGAAGACACCACCCTCCTACAGCATGTCGAGAGGCTATGGACACTAGTAGGGCTGACCTTCGAAGCTTTTTTTGGTAATCGAAGCTTCGGGGCCGAGCTTCGATTTTAATTCGAAGCTTCGACCAAAAAAAAAAAAAAAAAAAAAATATATTAATTATAATTTTTTTTTTTTTTTTTTTTTTTATAAACATAATTATGTTGCAACCTTCGTATATCAAGCAAACAATTATATAAATATTTATATGTAGTTGATAGAGACAAAGGCAGAATTCGACTTAAGCACGTTTTATTAAGACATCTTTTTATATGGGTCGGGACACTTTAATAAAAGCACAATGAACACACATCTGTCCGACATAGTCTTAAATAACAAACAGCATTGCTTCGCTTTCCTTAACATAAACAAATAAAATAAATTAAATTGTAGGCCTATGCCTGCATTTGAGGCTTAATAAAAAGTATTACACACACAATTAGGCTACTACACGTCTTAAACAAATGGCATAAACAAATAAAATAACTTAAATTGTACTGTAGGCCTATGCCTTCATTTGAGGCTTAATAAAAAGTATTACACACACAATTAGGCTACTACACGTCTTAAACAAATGGCATAAACAAATAAAATAACTTAAATTGTACTGTAGGCCTATGCCTTCATTTGAGGCTTAATAAAAAGTATTACACACACAATTAGGCTACTACACGTCTTAAACAAATGGCATAAACAAATAAAATAACTTAAATTGTAGGCCTATGCCTTCATTTGAGGCTTAATAAAAAGTATTACACACACAATTAGGCTACTACACGGCCGAGTCCGACCTCGTCTTAAACAAATGGCATAAACAAATATAAAACGAAGTTATTATTATTATTATTATTATTATTATTATTATTATTTGAGGCTTAATAAAAACAAAGTATTACACACAATTAGGCTACTACACGGCCGAGTCCGACCTCGTCTTAAACAAATGGCATTGCTTCGCTTTCCTTAAAATAAATTAAATTGTAGGCCTATGCCTTCATTTGAGGCTTAATAAAAATTATTATTACACACACAATTAGGCTACTACACACAATCTGTCAGTGTAGACGAATATGAAAATATCTTAAACGAACGGCAACTTAGTTAAATTGAACAAAAATAAATTCTAAGCCGTCATTTGAGGTTTAACAAAAAGAAACAATGAATTGAAGCCTACAATACCTGAGCTTTGATTGGCCTATAAAGGATAGTGCTGCTACTCACGGTTTATCCTCAAGCTGAAAGTTTAGGTTGTGTGCCAAAAAGACCAATGTGTCCACATTCTTTGGCAACATAGAACTTCTTGATTTATTTACAATAAATCCAGCTTTCGAAAAGATGCGCTCTGAAGGGGTTGAAGTGGCAGGGATGGAAAGAAGACGCTTGGCTACAGTTGCCAGTTTAGGATAACGGTGCGCATTTATTCTCCACCAGCCCAGCGGTCCACCTTTATCCGTTTTGGTTCTGTCTTTTAAAAAGTCATCCAGTTCACTCTTTGCAGTGATCACTTCTCCACGGGGTGCTGCATCTTCATCCATAGACAGAAGGAGGTCGCATTCTCTCTCTCTGTCCGTTCTACGCCTCTTTTCCGCTGGAGGCGACTCACTGCCTCCTTCATCCCCGTCATCGTCAGTTGGTGGTGGTGGTGGCGGTGCCATGCGCTCAGCCAACATAATCACCTCCGCGTACACATGATCTTTTTCCTCGTCGGATAGCCAGCTTAGTTGCTTGAAGCGGGGGTCAGTGACTGCGCTGAGGACAGTAGCTTCAGTCGCGGCTGAAAGTTTCCACCTCCTATCAATTTCGTACACCAGACTGCCTTTCAGAGCTTTTGTGGTGGGACTGTCACTGTCGTCATCTTGCAGGTGTCTTCTTTTCAGATTTGACAGCATTGGCGCTACTGCAGACAAGGACACGTTTTCTTCTTTTGACAAGAGTTCAGTCAGAGTGATGAAGGGCTTAAGCATGGCAACAGTTTCCTCTGCGATGACCCACTGGGCTGTTGTCAGGTCCAGTGTTCGGTCAGCTCTTTTGGTGACGATTGGGTCAGACAGGACAGCTGAAATGGGCCACCGTTGTTCAAGTAGACGCTCCAGCATAAAACACGTCGAGTTCCAGCGTGTTGCGACGTCTTGAATGAGTTTGTGGCTTGGGACTTGTTGTATGTTCTGTTTTTCTTTTAATGCTGCAGTTGCTTTCGCACTTTTCTTGAAGTGCCCCACAAGTCGCCTTCCAGCAGCCACGGCACGGTGTACTGGGTCGTGTTTTAGCGCTGCATTAATGCAAAGCTGAATTGTGTGTCCAGCACAGCACACTCCCCTGACAGTCCCCCACGCCTCATCTTCCTCCAGCAAATCAGTGCACAGAATCATATTGGCGGCATTGTCGTGCACAACCGCGACTCTTTTCTCTGCAGGTATAGCATATGCATCGACCGCCTCTCCCAGTCTCTGTGCAATATTTCGAGCTGTGTGACTCTCCTCCATTGACTTGGTCTCTAACACGCAGCTCCGCATTCCCCAGTCATTGTTGATCATATGAGCCGTCACCGTCATGTACGCTTCCATCTGTAGACTGGTCCATATATCCGTGGTGAAACTAATGGCAGAGCACTTCTCCATGTCGCTGCGCACTGCATCCCGTATGCGTGTGTGCTGGTCTGTCAGCGCATAGGAGATAGCCTCTCGTGTCGGCAAAGTATATGCTGGCTCCAGTGTTTTGATTAGGCGTTTAAACCCTTTCCCTGCCACGATATTTATAGGTCTCATGTCTTCTGCAATAAATGAAACTAAAGCATTGCTTATGGCTTGCTTTCTGCTTTCCGTAAGCTTCTTAATCAGCATATGATCACCAATTGTTGTTTGTCGTGAGGTGTCGGCTGAGCGCGAAGCATCCGTTTTTTTCAGAGAATGCACCTACAAAAGCAGATTATACTTATTACAATTAAATTAGACAACTTGGTAACACATTAGTCATAGCAGCATAGGCATAGCCTTATTAATTAATTAACAAGCATATTTACGTTTTTTAGGTGATTTGACAAAGCTGTTGTAGAGTTGTGATATGCCAATTTCTTCTGGCATATCTGGCACTCGACTTTTTGGGCATTGTCTTGGCATATTTTAAAGTGTAACCACACGTCTGATGACTTCTTCGTCGACATGTCTGCCGCACATGTACTTGTTGTTTTCAACACAGATAATCTCCACGTGCTTGTTCTAGAGAGGTGGAGTCGAGGCGCTGCTTACTTTCGTTTCATGGAATGGAGGCGGGAAGGCGCCGCTTACTTTCGTTTCATGAAATGGAGGCGGAAGGTTTTGGAAAAAAAAATAAAAACTTTTTTTTTTTTTTTTTTTTTTTAGAACTTCGATTTTTTTTAAAACGTTCGAAGCCTGTGCCATCGAATCGAACGTTCGAAGCTTCGAAGCATTTAAGACAGCCCTAGACACTAGAGACAATGCCCTTTAAGAACGAAAAGAAAGACATTCGTTCCAAGGAAGACATTTACGCCATAGCACTCCTCGAGCAAAGGACAAAGAGAGTCAAAGTCAACAGAGTGATGAGATACGCAACTCCACTCCTGAGGCGAGAGGGTATGCCCACCTTCCACGCCCCAAAAGAAGCGACGGAGCGGTATCTATTGAACACAGAGCGGCGCCTAGCCAGAGACCCCGCTCAAGAGACGGTGTACCGCGCTGAGATTAACAAGCGAATCACAGCGGGACACATAAAGAAAATTGACTGGCGACGTCGTGCGCTGCTCCGCGCCTCTCTGATCAAAGATGGCTTTGATCTCAGGCAGTGGGCCAGCAGCGACCCGCAAGTATTGCGCAGCCTCTCCCCCGAGGACAAGGCAGCAAGCAGCGAGACCTGGATGGCGACCATCCCAGGAGAAGCCCAAGAAATGACATTAGGACTAGTCTGGCGCTTCAAAACAGACTCGCTCCATTATAAACACACACCCCTGACCAAGGAGCAGGGAAGGTCGACTGCACTACCGACCACCAGACGGAGTGTATACAGAACACTCGCCAGACAATATGACCCGTTGGGATGTATTCTACCTTACACCACCAGGGCAAAGATGATTGTAAGAGCGTTATGGGACAAGGACCAGGGCTGGGACGACCCCATACCCGAACACCTTGCATCCACATGGAGAGAGTGGGAGACGGAACTCAGCTCACTCCCAGGTGTTAACATACGCCGCAGCTACTTCCCACCCACAGTGAGGCCGGAGACGTGCCAGATGGACCTGCGCGTTTTCAGCGACGCCTCCGAAGTAGCCTACGGTTCGGTGGCCTACTTGCGTGCCCGAGAGGAGGGAGGAGAAATACATACTGCTTTCATCCTGGCTCGCTCAAGAATAGCCCCACGAAAGCAACAATCTATCCCGCATCTAGAGCTCTGCGCAGCCCTAGCAGGAGCGCAACTCGCCACGTTAATCCAACGTGAACTCACCATTCCGGTGCAAAGAACAATCTTGTGGTCAGACTCCACGACAGTACTCACATGGATCCGGTCTGATTCGTGCAGATACAAGGTCTTCGTGGGAGTCAGAGTCACAGAGATTCAAGATTTAACAGAAGTAGCGAGCTGGAGGTATGTGGACACAAAACACAACCCAGCTGACGTCATCACCCGGGGAATGTCCCTGGATGACCTCACCCGTCACAACCTATACAGTGACGGGCCAGAGTTCCTCAAGCTCCCGGAAGAAGAGTGGCCTACACCCCACGGGAAGCGAGTAAAGAGGAGGCAGAAAACAAGAAATCTATGTTCTGTGGATTGAACACACTCGTCTCCACAGACCCCGACATAGACGATTGCCTCACCCTAGAGAGTGCGCAGCTAAAGACATTCCTGTGGCACCACCCGGAGGTTCAGCTCACTACTGACATTACTGCAGCTGACTACGAAGAAGCGGAACTTCTTCTACTACAACGAGCCCAGAGAGACTCGTTCCCCGATGAACTAGACTGTCTACAGGGAGCAAAGCCAGTCCCATCAGACAGCAGACTGCTCCACCTAGCCCCCGAGAGCGACGCCCATGGTCTCATCAGAGTGGGTGGTCGTTTGCGGAGAGCCCCAGACTTACCGGATGACGTCAAGTACCCGATAGTCTTAAACAGCCGACACAAGGTCACAGAGCTGATCATAAAGAAATACGACGAGGATGTGCATCACGCCGGGGCAGAGAGAGTCTTCGCGGAGATCAGACGTCGTTATTGGATACTGCAAGGGAGAGAAGCAGTGCGGCGCTTCCAGCGAACCTGTCTAGACTGTCGTAAGTGGCGCGCGCAGCCCAGTATACCCCGGATGGCTGACCTACCTCCCTGTCGCCTCCGACTCGGCGACAAGCCTTTTCACTCCACCGGTATGGACTGTTTCGGCCCGCTGTATATAAAGAAAGGAAGAGGCACCGAGAAGCGGTGGGGTATTGTATTCAAATGCATGACCACCCGAGCGATGCATATAGAACTCCTTCCAACCATGAGCACAGACTCATTCCTTATGGCCTTCCGAAGATTCACATCGCGGAAAGGTAAACCGTCTATATTGTTGTCTGATCACGGGACAAACTTCAAAGGCGGAGAAAGAGAGCTGAGAGAGAGCTTCCAAGCTATGGGCCCAGAACTTAAGACCCACCTCGCTCCATACCAGATTGACTTCCAGTTTAATCCCCCGAACGCACCTCACTTCGGTGGAACTTGGGAATGAGAAGTACGTTCAATAAAGGCAGCCCTGTACGCCGTGCTTGGGGCCCAGACCGTGGCGGAAGAAGTCTTAATGACAGTCCTCACGGAGATCGAGGGAGTATTGAACTCAAAGCCCCTCGGTTACGTCTCAAGTGATGTAGCAGATGTCGACCCAGTCACCCCCAACACACTCTTGATGGGGCGGCTGGACCCCGCGCTACCACAGACAATGTACAGGCCTGAAGAAGCGAACGGCCGAAGAATGTGGAGGTACAGTCAAGTATTGGCTGACAAGTTTTGGAACAGCTTCCTACTCCACTACCTACCGTCTCTACAGACCCGCCAGAAATGGGTGAAAGAGAGAGACAATTTGACAGAAGGAACAGTCGTCATGATTATCGACCAGTCACTACCCCGAGCTATGTGGCCGGCTGGCCGCGTAAGCAAAGTGATCACCGGTGCCGACGGAAAGGTCCGAGCAGCCGACGTGCTCGTCCAAGGGCGGACCTACACCCGACCCGTGGCGAGGCTAATAGAACTGCCAAGGCTCCCCGATACCATCGATGACGACCATGACCCCATGACTTTGTGAACTGACCGATCCCTCACAACAGACATTGAGTAGTGGACAGTGCGGTTAATCTGTCTCTGCTTAGCTAATTAGGTGGGACTAATTAGGGGGCGGCTGTTACGAAGGATCAGATTAAACCGAATATATATATTTATTTATTGATATATATTGCATAGTATTTGTATATCGTTTGATATCCCCTGTATATTCCTTGTACATATACACGGAATATCCCTTTAGCCCAGACCATAATAGTTCATTCTCCTATTGGACAGCGGTCCACCGGCGCCAGGGACCGGCCTCCGGAGCCAGGTTCAAAGTCACCGTCAAGATGTGTCTGGACATGCCCGGCCTTGCCCAGGGATAGGCGACAGAAGTGAGAGTGGAACTAGTTTTGTTCACCGTGCGTATAAATACGGCGCAGGTGAATGTAGAAGCCCCTTCTTCCCTTACCTCCGTACCCTTCGTCCTTAGTATGTTACCGATAAGTTGAAGCCTCACCCACGATACAACGTGCGGTGAAGTATGGCCTGTTTGGCCTCAGAATAGAGCATCGAGACTGCGTGCGAATTAATAACTGAATTGTCAGAGTTTGGCGCTATACCGTCGAGTGCGACATATTTCTATTAAGTCTTTAATAGTCTATATCGTGCGGTTAGAATTCTACAGTGACCAGCATCTCCAACGCTTTCTCGTATTAGCTAGAGTTCTTATCCAGGCTGGGCCGACCGCATGGCGCTTTCACCCGAGGAGACCTAGGCGAGAACCGTATGGACATGTACACTGGATTAATCTACCCGACGACTACATAGCCCTTTGCGGCTGGAATATATTTGCTTTGGTCCTGTGATTTATGGAGCGGATAATCGCCGACGCCTGCACGTGTTGGATTTACCCCGAGAGGAGTCAAGTCGAGTCGGCGCTCAGAGAGCCTGAGGCCGCCTAGCTTTCTTCCCTGTGGAGCTACAGTCTACAAGAGAACCAAGCTGTATTCGTCTGTGGATCAAGAGGCTACTGCACCGGCTTCTGTACCTGAAGTCTCCCTAGTCATCGTTGACCAGACGTCCTACTACCGACAGATCTTCTACCCCCCCTGCTGGCTTACAACCAGTGGGAACCCCTTCCAGTATCTTCCGCTATATTACTAGTGCACCATAGATATAATTCCCTAAGATTCAGGTTGTATAATTACCTCCTGCGTAACCAGAGAATGGACATTCGTTATTGATTTGCCTACGCATACTCCTTTGCCTTACAAGTGCATTCAAAGAATAATGTAAAGTATCCTATGTACCTTTTGCTCCATTAAATACTTGATTAATACCTTTGACTGGAACCGATTTCATTGTGGGAAGTGTTCATCATATTCATATATCGTGTACTGTATGGCCAGTAGTTAAAGTACATAAAGCGGTAGTGGTTTAATGATACCATACTTATCAATACAGTCAGGGAATTGTACCCCTCAGTTACAAATGCCCTTTACCTCATTCATTAATATATAATAACAATGCCCTTTACCTCATTCATTAATATATAATAACAATGCCCTTTACCTCATTCATTAATATATAATAACAATGCCCTTTACCTCATTCATTAATATATAATAACAATGCCCTTTACCTCATTCATTAATATATAATAACAATGCCCTTTACCTCATTCATTAATATATAATAACAATGCCCTTTACCTCATTCATTAATATATAATAACAATGCCCTTTACCTCATTAATTAATATATAATAACAATGCTCTTTACCTCATTAATTAATATATAATAACAATGCCCTTTAGATCATTAACTATTAATGTTAAAAACCCAAATGAATCCACGTAGATAATGGCATTACCATAGACAATTGAAGAGGTCATTATCATTTAACTCTTAAGGGCTCCGGTCACTTCTGACTGAACCATTAGCACCTCTGTGGGTGGAGGGGGAGTCACAATCTGTGGGAGGAGGGGAAGTCACAATCTGTGGGGAGGAGGGGGAATCACAATCTGTGGGGAGGAGGGGGAGTCACAATCTGTGGGAGGAGGGGGAGTCACAATCTGTGAGGAGGGGGAGTCACAATCTGTGCGGCGGAGGGGAAGTCACAATCTGTGGGGAGGAGGGGGAATCACAATCTGTGGGGAGGAGGGGGAGTCACAATCTGTGGGAGGAGGGGGAGTCACAATCTGTGGGAGGAGGCGGAGTCACAATCTGTGGGAGGAGGGGGAGTCACAATCTGTGGGAGGAGGGGGAGTCACAATCTGTGGGAGGAGGGGGAGTCACAATCTGTGGGAGGAGGGGGAGTCACAATCTGTGGGAGGAGGGGGAGTCACAATCTGTGGGAGGAGGGGGAATCACAATCTGTGCGGCGGAGGGGGAATCACAATCTGTGGGTCTTGCTCGAAAAAGAGATCTTTGATCTCAAGTGACTACCTGGTAAAATAAAGGTTAATAAAAAAAATAAAAACAGCAAATTTACTTTGTACCATGAGCTACGGAGAGGATTCAGCTCCACTGAGAAACACATTGGGCTAGATCCACAAAGAATGGATTCACCATGCAGATTGATTGATTGATTCAATGAAAATTGTATTAACAGATTGCAGAATGGGTACAATACAGTACGGCTCAATACACACAATTGTTAAGGGGATGCAGACCAGAGAAAGACTTTCGACTTGTTTACATCAGGGTCCCCCATTTTCAATTCATAATGACATTTAAGTAAGGGTGCAACTTGCTCCGTGCAATCCATTCTTTGTGGATCTAGCCCATAGTCTCTACTGCTGAGAGCCCCCACTGCCCACCTTAACCCCCCCTCTCTCTCTGCCTCTCTCTCTCTCTATTTCTCTCCCTCTTTCTCTCTCCCTCTCCCTCTCCACCCCTCTCTCTACCCTCTCTCTCTCTCTTTCTCTACTCTCACTCTCTCTCCCCTCTCTCTCTCTACCCTCTCTCTCTCTCTCTCTCTCTCTCTCTTCCTCTCTCTCCCCTCTCTCTCTATTTCTCTCCCTCTCTCTCTATTTCTCTCCTCTCTCTACCTCTCTCTCCTCTCTCTCTCTACCCTCTCTCTCTCTCTCCCTCTCTCTCTCCCTCTCTCTCTCCCTCTCTCTCTCCCTCTCTCTCTCTCTCCCCCTCTCTCTCTCTCTCTCTCTCT
>NW_028174499.1:0-36515 GCF_963971535.1 Notolepis coatsorum | reverse complement strand
GCTTTTGATTGATAATTTAGACATTGAGGCTCAACAGTGCAAGACAAGTTGCAAAGGAGAGAGAGAGAGAGAGAGAGAGGAGAGAGAGAGAGAGAGAGAGAGAGAGAGAGAGAGAGAGAGAGAGAGAGAGAGAGAGAGAGAGAGAGAGAGAGAACTGCTGAGTTGTTCCACCAGGAATGTGATTACTGTACTTTCGAACTGCTGTCATAATGTACCACCAGGAATGTGATTACTGTAACTCTCTCTCTCTCTCCCTCCCTCTCTCTCTCTCTCTCTCTCTCTCTCTCTCTCTCTCTCTCTCTCTCTCTCTCTCTCTCTCTCTCTCTCTCTCTCTCTCTCTCTCTCTCTCTCTCTCTCTCTCTCTCTCTCTCTCTCTCTCTCTCTCTCTCAGCCGGTCCTGCATTGGAATTCTAATCGGAGCTCCTGAGGGCTTTGATTGCACTGTTTAGTATGTTTTCTCCAGTATACCAATTATAATAAATTTTAAAGGTCCACAATTTGTGCCGCTTTCAACGGAGCAAAAAAAAACACTAATCAAGTTACAAACGCATTCAAAACACGACCCACATAAACAATAGACATCAAGTAACTATGTTCTTGGGGAGCTGGTCGTACGTTTCTGTGCTCTTCTATGCTACTTGTTGTTGTTTAAATGTTGTTTTTATCTCTGTATGTATAGTGTAAATATAATAAACATACCACAAAGGCTACTCTTTATTTGTCAAGTACATTTATATGCATGTATGTACATATGTGAGAGAACATATGAGTATCCAGGAGGGAGCCCACGCAAATACAGGGAGGACATGCAAACACTCTCCCTGGTGGGACTCAAACCCAGGACCTTCTTGCTGTGAGACAACAGTGCTAACCACTGCACCACCGTGCCACCCTACCTTTTGACACAGGTTCATCTTTATGCCAATCAAAACAAAACACAGGTAAGGATTACAGTACAGATCAGTGCAGTACATGCATTGCATTTGAATTCTCAGAACAGAATCAAGTGTTAATATTTATCCATGCTTCTCTGCCCTATAGTCTGGCCCCAACCAGATTATTTTCACCAAAAATACTCTGAGTTTTGTTCACCCATCTTGGATTAAACTAATCCACGTTCTCTCTGTTGTGTGTCCCGTCCTCCCCACAAGCAGGTTGGCAGGGGTGTAAAGTACTTGAGTAATTGTACTTCGTTACTACTTAATACTTAATACTGTTTTTGGGGATTTGTACTTTACTCGAGTATTATTAGGTTTGTATAGGCCTACTTGTATTTTTACTCAATTACATTTCAGAGGAACAAAACATACTTTTTACATTTTAAATGCAGACCTACAAAGTACAAAGTCTCGCAGGTCCAACCATTTTAATTAGTATATTTGTTTCTCTGGCCAAACTAACATTAACGCTATTAATCCTGCTTCCGTGCTTTATTTAAAAACAGCCAATCAAATCCCCATCAATGGAAAATTAACCCGTCCATACCCATGCAAGACTAAAAAGCGGGGATTTTTGATTAAACACCTGCTATCAGAAGAATAGACAGTCAGAGTGAGAAGCTACAGAAGACTTTTTTTTTTATTTTATTTTTTATCAAGTGTGTTTTTAGCCAGATACTCTGACTTTGAGTACGATTTTGAGACGGTAGACGGTACCCATTGTAAGATCCTGATCAAACTGGGCAGTATCCCATCTTCGTCTGTTTGGCTCTCCATCCAATTCCTCTGCGTTGTGTACTTTTAATGGTCCTGACGTCTCCGATACCGGTTGATAAGATCCTTATCTCCCCCGTTAGTGCAATCCATAAACCATCCTAATTCTCCACCTCCGTAAGAATTCGACACTCCGACAACGTGAAATACCTTACAAGGAAAAGCGTGGTTTTATTTGATAAACAGAAACCTCAGCTCAGATGTTAACAGATGTTATTGTCCTTGAAGAGTCCATTCTAATGATCTTTCGGTGTGTTCGTCTATCGTCCTTTTGTTATTCAGTCCAATAGTGTTCAGGCCTGTTCGTTAGCCGAGACCATCCTCGTGGTAGCCGAAGCTAATGCTGATGTGGCATTCTTCCTCCCCCCCCCCCCTCTCAATGAGAGGAGAGAGTGTCCTCTGTGTGATCTCAGTCCTACTCGCTCTTGGTCAGATTCTAGTCTGCCCTCCACCCGGAAACACCGTTCGACTTATAGATGTTCGTCGTCGCAACGACGGCCCCGCCTTCTGGTTGTCATGCGACGTGTTGTCATGACAACTGCGTTAATAACCTTTACACACATTAAACGTTTCATGCACTGTGAACCGCTCTCCCTCGCTCTGGGAGACACTCCGTCTTATCTCAGATGTTCTTCCAAGGAATGTCAACAAACACCCTCACTGGCAGTGTAACTGAGGGGTACAATTCCCTGACTGTATTGATAAGTATGGTATCATTAAACCACTACCGCTTTATGTACTTTAATTACTGGCCATACAGTACATGATATCTAAATATAATGAACACTTCCCACAATGAACCGGTTCTACACAAAGTTGTCTTTAAGTATTTATTGCAGCAAAAGGTACATAATACTTCTCTATTATACTTTGAATGCACTTGTAAGGCAAAGGAATGTGCGTAAGCAAATCAACAATGAATGTCCATTCTCTGGTTACGCAGGCGGTAATTATACAACCTGAATCTTAGGGAATTATATCTATGGTACACTAGTAATATATAGCGGGAGATACTGGAAGGGTCCCCCTGGTTGTAAGCCAGCAGGGGTAGAGGATCTGTCGGTAGTAGAGAGTCTGGTCAACGATGACTAAGGAGACTCCAAGTACAGGAGACGGTGCAATAGCCTCTTGATCCACAGACGAATACAGCTGTTCTCCGTAGACTGTAGCTCCACAGTGAAGAAAGCTAGCCGGCCTCAGGCTCTCTGAGGCGCCGACTCGACTGGTCTCCCCACAGGGTAAATCCAACACGTGCAGGCGTCGGCGATTCTCCGCTCCATAAATCACAGGACCAAAACAAATATAATCCAGCCGCAAAGGGCTATGTAGTCGTCGGGTAGATTAATCCAGTGTACATGTCCACACGGTTCTCGTCTAGGTCTCCTCGGGTGAAAGCGCCATGAAAGCAGCCCAGCCTGGATAAGAACTCTAGCTAATACGAGGAAGCGTTGGTGATGCTGGTCACTGTAGAACTTTAGCCGCACGATACACTATACACAAATAGACTATTACTGACTTAATAGAAATATGTCGCACTCGACGGTATAGCGCCAAACTCTGACAATTCAGTTATTCATTCGCACGCGGTCTCAATGCTCTATTCTGGGGCCAAACAGGCCATACTTCACCGCACGTTGTATCGTGGGTGAGGCTTCAACTTATTGGGTAACTCTTGACTTCTGACTAAGTAAGACTAAGACTAAGACTAAGTGCTTCTGTATTCACCTGCGCTATATTTATATGCACGGTGAACAAACTAGTGCCAGCCTCATTTCTGTCTCGTAGCCCTGGGCAAGGCCGGGCATGTTCAGACATGTCTTGACGGTGACTTTGAACCTGACTCCGGAGGCACGGCTCTGGCGCCGGTGGACCGCTGTCCAATAGGAGAATGAAATATTATGGTCTGGGCTAAAGGGATATTCCGTGTATATGTACAAGGAATATACAAGGGATATCAAACGATATACAAATACTATGCAATATATATCAATAAATAAATATATATATTCGGTTTAATCTGATCCTTTGTAACAGCCGCCCCCTAATTAGTCCCACCTAATTAGCTAAGCAGAGACAGATTAACCGCACTGTCCACTACTCAATGTCTGTTGTGAGGGATCGGTCAGTTCACAAAGTCATGGGGTCATGGTCGTCATCGATAGTATCGGGGAGCCTTGGCAGTTCTATTAGCCTCGCCACGGGTCGGGTGTAGATCCGCCCTTGGACGAGCACTTCGGCTGCTCGGACCTTTCCGTCGGCACCGGTGATCACTTTGCTTACGCGGCCAGCCGGCCACATAGCTCGGGGTAGTGACTGGTCGATAATCATGACGACTGTTCCTTCTGTCAAATTGTCTCTCTCTTTCACCCATTTCTGGCGGGTCTGTAGAGACGGTAGATAGTGGAGTAGGAAGCTGTTCCAAAACTTGTCAGCCAATACTTGACTGTACCTCCACATTCTTCGGCCGTTCGCTTCTTCAGGCCTGTACATTGTCTGTGGTAGCGCGGGGTCCAGCCGCCCCATCAAGATTGTGTTGGGGGTGACTGGGTCGACATCTGCTACATCACTTGAGACGTAACCGAGGGGCTTTGAGTTCAATACTCCCTCGATCTCCGTGAGGACTGTCATTAGGAATTCTTCCGCCACGGTCTGGGCCCCAAGCACGGCGTACAGGGCTGTCTTTATTGAACGTACTTCTCGTTCCCAAGTTCCACCGAAGTGAGGTGCGTTCGGGGGATTAAACTGGAAGTCAATCTGGGATGGAGCGAGGTGGGTCTTAAGTTCTGGGCCCATAGCTTGGAAGCTCTCTCTCAGCTCTCTTTCTCCGCCTTTGAAGTTTGTCCCGTGATCAGACAATAATATAGACGGTTTGCCTTTCCGCGATGTGAATCTTCGGAAAGCCATAAGGAATGAGTCTGTGCTCATGGTTGGAAGGAGTTCTATATGCATCACTCGGGTGGTCATGCATTTGAATACAATACCCCACCGCTTCTCGGTTCCTCTTCCTTTCTTTATATACAGCGGGCCGAAACAGTCCACACCGGTGGAGTGAAAAGGCTTGTCGCCGAGTCGGAGGCGACAGGGAGGTAGGTCAGCCATCCGGGGTATACTGGGCTGGGCTTGCCACTTACGACAGTCTAGACAGGTTCGCTGGAAGCGCCGCACTGCTTCTCTCCCTTGCAGTATCCAATAACGACGTCTGATCTCCGCGAAGACTCTCTCTGCCCCGGCGTGATGCACATCCTCGTCGTATTTCTTTATGATCAGCTCTGTGACCTTGTGTCGGCTGTTTAAGACTATCGGGTACTTGACGTCATCCGGTAAGTCTGGAGCTCTCCGCAGACGACCACCCACTCTGATGAGACCATGGGCGTCGCTCTCGGGGGCTAGGTGGAGCAGTCTGCTGTCTGATGGGACAGGCTTTGCTCCCTGTAGACAGTCTAGCTCATCTGGGAACGAGTCTCTCTGGGCTCGTTGTAGTAGAAGAAGTTCTGCTTCTTTGTAGTCAGCTGCTGTAATGTCAGTAGTGAGCTGAACCTCTGGGTGGTGCCACAGGAATGTCTTTAGCTGCGCACTCTCTAGGGTGAGGCAATCGTCTATGTCGGGGTCTGTGGAGACGAGTGTGTTCAATCCACAGAACATAGATTTCTTGTTTTCGGCCTCCTCTTTACTCGCTTCCCGTGGGGTGGGTGTAGGCCACTCTTCTTCCGGGAGCTTGAGGAACTCTGGCCCGTCACTGTATAGGTTGTGACGGGTGAGGTCATCCAGGGACATTCCCCGGGTGATGACATCAGCTGGGTTGTGTTTTGTGTCCACATACCTCCAGCTTGCTACTTCTGTTAAATCTTGAATCTCTGTGACTCTGACTCCCACGAAGACCTTGTATCTGCACGAATCAGACCGGATCCATGTGAGTACTGTCGTGGAGTCTGACCACAAGATTGTTCTTTGCACCGGAATGGTGAGTTCACGTTGGATTAACGTGGCGAGTTGCGCTCCTGCTAGGGCTGCGCAGAGCTCTAGACGCGGGATAGATTGTTGCTTTCGTGGGGCTATTCTTGAGCGAGCCAGGATGAAAGCAGTATGTATTTCTCCTCCCTCCTCTCGGGCCCGCAAGTAGGCCACCGAACCATAGGCTACTTCGGAGGCGTCGCTGAAGACGTGCAGGTCCATCTGGCACGTCTCCGGCCTCACTGTGGGTGGGAAGTAGCTGCGGCGTATGTTGACACCTGGGAGTGAGCTGAGTTCCGTCTCCCACTCTCTCCATGTGGATGCAAGGTGTTCGGGTATGGGGTCGTCCCAGCCCTGGTCCTTGTCCCATAACGCTCTTACAATCATCTTTGCCCTGGTGGTGTAAGGTAGAATACATCCCAACGGGTCATATTGTCTGGCGAGTGTTCTGTATACACTCCGTCTGGTGGTCGGTAGTGCAGTCGACCTTCCCTGCTTTTTGGTCAGGGGTGTGTGTTTATAATGGAGCGAGTCTGTTTTGAAGCGCCAGACTAGTCCTAATGTCATTTCTTGGGCTTCTCCTGGGATGGTCGCCATCCAGGTCTTGCTGCTTGCTGCCTTGTCCTCGGGGGAGAGGCTGCGCAATACTTGCGGGTCGCTGCTGGCCCACTGCCTGAGATCAAAGCCGCCTTTGATCAGGGAGGCGCGGAGCTTGAGTAGAAGGGCCTCGGCTTCTTCTGGCGTCGAGACGCTTTGCAGACAGTTGTCCACGTAGAAACTATTTCCTACACTTTGTCGGACCTCTTCATCAGCTGCTGGGTCCTCTGCGACGTGTTTTTGCAGTGCAAACGTAGCACAGCATGGGCTGCATGTGGTTCCGAAAGGGAGGACTTCCCATTGATAGATGGCTGGTTGCTCATCCCCGATCCTCTCTCTCCATAGGAACCGCAGCAGGGGCTTGTCCTCTGGGGAGAGGCTGCGCAATACTGGGGGGTCGCTGCTGGCCCGCTGCCTGAGATCAAAGCCGCCTTTGATCAGGGAGGCGCGGAGCAGCGCACGACGTCGCCAGTCAGTTTTCTTTATGTGTCCCGCTGTGAGTCGCTTGTTAATCTCAGCGTGGTACACCGTCTCTTGAGCGGGGTCTCTGGCTAGGCGCCGCTCTGTGTTCAATAGATACCGCTCCGTCGCTTCTTTTGGGGCGTGGAAGGTAGGCATACCCTCTCGCCTCAGAAGTGGAGTTGCGTATCTCATCACTCCGTTGACTTTGACTCTCTTTGTCCCCTGCTCGAGGAGTGCTATAGCGTTAATGTCTTCCTTGGAACGAATGTCTTTCCTTTCGTTCTTAAAGGGCATTGTCTCTAGTGTCCATAGCCTCTCGACATGCTGTAGGAGGGTGGTGTCTTCTTCTGTCACTCTGGAGTGGAGGCAGCTAGTGGCTGCTGTTCGGTTAAGAGACTTAGCGAGGGGGCCTTGTAATGTCCATCCTAGGCGGGTCTCGACTGCTGCAGGACAGCCTCTGGGCCCTGTGTGGACCCGGTCAATCGGGACGATGAGGTCTGCATGGTCGGAGCCTATCAGCAGGGTCGGGGTGGCACCGTCTATGAGCGGTATAGGTAGTTGACGCAGGTGCACATATTTATCCATCAGCTTGGCGATGGGGTAGGTGTACTGCGACAGGCCTATTTCTTGGCTGGTGAAAGCATTAGTAATCCTATACCGTCTCTCTGGCTGCCCGCTTGCTGCGATAGTGAAGGAGACATTCTCGCCCTTTATCGTCTTTAGATCTCTTCTTATTGTCCGAATCGTCATCTGGTTTTCGCTCCCCCGCAGCCCCAGCTGGGCCGCAGCGGACGCGAGGAGAAGGGTCTTCTCTGACCCGTCGTCAAGGACGGCGTAAGTGTCCATGACCTTGTCTTGGTAACTCAGTGTTACGCGGACCACCTTTAAGAGCACCCGGGCGCCCCCGCTGCTGGCGGGGTCAATGTACATAACACTTGCCTTTGTGCTGCTTGAGGGTGCAGGCTTTCTTCTGTTACTGTCGTGTAGGACATCTAGGTGGGCTCCGTCACACCGACTACACCTCTTCTTTAAGCGGCAATCGGCTGCCATGTGACTGCGCGCACATCGGTAACAGCGTCGGTTGGACTTTATCCATTGACTCACCTCGTCGGCGGTCATCTTCTTGAACGTGTCACATTGTGACAACCAGTGTTCCTTTTCGCAGTACGGGCACACCATCTTCCACTTCTCTTTCATCGAGGGGGTACTGTGGTTCTTGCTGCTCGGTATTGATTCTGATTGGTGCATGACGGTCACCAATCTTCGGCCATCGTTTGCTCTCCTAGGTCCCTCTCTGGAGCTTGGGGTGCTCCGCATGAACGTATCCAACCGTAGGCTGTTGACTTCTCTCGCCAGGAATTCGGCTAGGTCTAGGAGGGATGGCTCGGGACCGTTAGGATCACGGTGGTCTCTTTGCCGCCTGAAGCGCTCTTGTCGGGCGGGCGGAAGCTTCTCTAAAATCCTCTCGACATTAGAGTTTGCGTACAGTTCGTGCATACCCTTTTCTCTTTGCGCCCCCAGCATCCCTACCAGGGATTGTACCTTGATAGACAGGTCATCTAGTGAGCGATTGTCTGTGGCTGGGGGTAGGCGGTCAATATGCCTTATCTCTTGTATTACGTAGTCCCATATGCGTCCATATCTTTGGTCGAGTGCTGCTAGAGCCGCTGTGTATGGGGTAGTAGAGGTGGCATAGGCCAGCGCTATATTGTGCGCTCGGGGCACCTTGAGGTGCTTCAGTAGGATAGCATACTTGTACGGTTCATCAGCTACATCGGACATCATTGTCTCTAAGCACATTCGTAGCTCCGTGTACTGTGCTCTGTTCTCGTGGGTGAAGTCCGGAAACGTCGGTGTGCCAATGTATGATGCCATGGATGGCTGGCACATCGGTGAGCGTTGGAAGAGAGGCCTCCTAGGCGAGTCTCCTCTTACGCCTCTTGGTGGGCTGGTACCTGCTGGGTACCATGGCCCGCGTATCCAGGTGCTATTCCTCGGGGCTGGTCGTGCGTCAAGCTCACCCGTGAATTGAGTCGGGGGTCTGTAGCGCAGAGCCGCGGGGGTAGAGCCTGGGCTGTACTGGACCTCCTGGTCCTGTGGAGTACTGTGCTGCTGTCGGGCTTGACTCTCCTCCTCTCCCTCTTCTTCTTCCTCTGGCAGGTCCTCTAGATCCTGTAATCGTCTATTTAGCCTCTCCGCGGTGTAGACCGTTTCTTCCTTGTAGCTGGGTCTCGCGTGGACCGGTCGGGGAAGGAGTTCGGAGGGGGGTATAGGCTCTCTCTGGTGGTCGGGCTCAGGGTCGCTTGATCGGGTAGGGGAGGGTGCCCTTGACCCTTGTCTTGACGAGGCCCTGGAACCCCGTGCGGAGGGAGGGGGTGTAGCCCTGGTGATCAGCTGCTCCATTATCTGCGCTTGTAATCGGTCGCGCTCGGCTTTGCGCTTGGTGAGAGCGAGGTCGCGCTCTGCTTCTCTTTGGGCACCGGCGGCGGCGCGCTGGGCTTCGGCCCGGTCCCTTACCATATTCTCTTCCGTCTGAAGGCGTCTAATCTCTAGACGTATACGATCTTCTTCGCTCCGTTGCTGCGCCTGAAGGCGTTCTCTTTCCATGGAAGAATGTTCGCGCTCACTAAGCGTCTGTGCTTGGAGTCGATCGCGCTCTGTTGAGGCTGCTAGGCTGGCGAGGAATGCCTGTGCCAGCATCTTGTCCGCCTCGCTGGGGGAAGACGCTGGTTGAGGTGATCCGCTCCTGGCAGTACTCGTTGGAGATCTGTTCTCCTGTGGCGAGTCCTGGAGATCCATCTCCGGGGTGCTCTCCTCTTCTTGTAGCGGGTAGAGTTCCATCCCTGGAGAGCTGTCTTTATCCTGGAGCTCTCCGGGGACTACTTCTTCGGTCTTGGCGGGGGGTAAAGTCGTGTCGGGTCCCTCCTGGTCCCTACCGTGAGCTTGGTCAGTTACGTTAGAACCCACTAGGGCCTCTATTGGCGGGGTAGCCTGGTCGATAGGGTCGGACATAATTTTACTATCTACTTTTTCCGCGTTTACCGTCTGTAGAAGGCTAGGTAGTATATTGGCAACGTAATCCTCTAAGTACTGAGGTGTCTGCCGTCTACGCTGCGGGCGATCTACTTTAGGAGAACCGTTTTGTGGAGTGTTCATCATAGGCCATGTCAATATTAATACCACTATATTAATATTACACTAGTTACCCTCCGGCTCGAAGGACCAATTGTAACTGAGGGGTACAATTCCCTGACTGTATTGATAAGTATGGTATCATTAAACCACTACCGCTTTATGTACTTTAATTACTGGCCATACAGTACATGATATCTAAATATAATGAACACTTCCCACAATGAACCGGTTCTACACAAAGTTGTCTTTAAGTATTTATTGCAGCAATTATACTATTATACTTTGAATGCACTTGTAAGGCAAAGGAATGTGCGTAAGCAAATCAACAATGAATGTCCATTCTCTGGTTACGCAGGCGGTAATTATACAACCTGAATCTTAGGGAATTATATCTATGGTACACTAGTAATATATAGCGGGAGATACTGGAAGGGTCCCCCTGGTTGTAAGCCAGCAGGGGTAGAGGATCTGTCGGTAGTAGAGAGTCTGGTCAACGATGACTAAGGAGACTCCAAGTACAGGAGACGGTGCAATAGCCTCTTGATCCACAGACGAATACAGCTGTTCTCCGTAGACTGTAGCTCCACAGTGAAGAAAGCTAGCCGGCCTCAGGCTCTCTGAGGCGCCGACTCGACTGGTCTCCCCACAGGGTAAATCCAACACGTGCAGGCGTCGGCGATTCTCCGCTCCATAAATCACAGGACCAAAACAAATATAATCCAGCCGCAAAGGGCTATGTAGTCGTCGGGTAGATTAATCCAGTGTACATGTCCACACGGTTCTTGTCTAGGTCTCCTCGGGTGAAAGCGCCATGAAAGCAGCCCAGCCTGGATAAGAACTCTAGCTAATACGAGGAAGCGTTGGTGATGCTGGTCACTGTAGAACTTTAGCCGCACGATACACTATACACAAATAGACTATTACTGACTTAATAGAAATATGTCGCACTCGACGGTATAGCGCCAAACTCTGACAATTCAGTTATTCATTCGCACGCGGTCTCAATGCTCTATTCTGGGGCCAAACAGGCCATACTTCACCGCACGTTGTATCGTGGGTGAGGCTTCAACTTATTGGGTAACTCTTGACTTCTGACTAAGTAAGACTAAGACTAAGACTAAGTGCTTCTGTATTCACCTGCGCTATATTTATATGCACGGTGAACAAACTAGTGCCAGCCTCATTTCTGTCTCGTAGCCCTGGGCAAGGCCGGGCATGTTCAGACATGTCTTGACGGTGACTTTGAACCTGACTCCGGAGGCACGGCTCTGGCGCCGGTGGACCGCTGTCCAATAGGAGAATGAAATATTATGGTCTGGGCTAAAGGGATATTCCGTGTATATGTACAAGGAATATACAAGGGATATCAAACGATATACAAATACTATGCAATATATATCAATAAATAAATATATATATTCGGTTTAATCTGATCCTTTGTAACAGGCAGTGTATTCAATCCACTGGTCACCGTTCTGAACCAACCTCTGCTAAGCCAAACACATTTCTGCCCTCTCTGACCTGGCACCGTTAGATGCTACCATCTTTCCCCAATCTATACATCACATACATTGAAAAAGCACCCCAAATCCCTCATTCCCCCCTTTGATTCTTAATCAACCTTCAGAATCATAAATCATTATTTGGTTTTTTTAATTAATTATGCCAAAAATAGCCTGTGGTTGAAGCAAACCAACCCCATCTCTCGTGCACAAGAAACAAAGACGGCCCACGGTCAACCCAGTGATCTTGCTGCCTGATGTCTGTTTGCGCCCCCCTTCGTGCACAAAGGGAACCGAAACCGACCACCAAAACCAACAACATCCAACGACTCATCACAATTGGAGCTCCTCTGTCTGCTCCCAATAATTCTATCCTGTTGTTTTACTGTTTTCCCTCTTATCAACCTTCTATATATATATATATATATATATATATATATATATATATATATATATATATATATATATATCCTTCTATACATATATCTTCTATATGAATCCTCCATTTATATCTCATACTCCTAATCAATGAACCCCGGACTTCTCGCTGTTGTCTCGTCTCTCGATCTCCTGATTGACTCTGAAAGGAAGTCCCTGTTTGTCCATGATTCACCGCCCGTGCTCTGTTGTTTCAAAACGCTCTCTAAACAGCGTCTCCGCAGGGAATCCCCCTCCGATGTCCGCCTCGTTCTCCCCTGGGCAAACACCGCCTGCGACCGCTGGACTCCGCCTCGTCGGCCGTCTCCGCCCCGTTGGCCGTCTCTGCCCCGTCGGTCATCTCCGCCCTGTCGGTCATCTTGGTTGAGGCTCATCTCCACCGCCGTCGGCCCTCTCCAGACTCTGAAAGCAGAAACACCACGCCGGCAGTTTTTCTGTACACTTGACCCTGTGTTTTCTATTAGTCTACCGTGGCTTTGGGCCTGCAGCTCGTTCTCTATATATTTTTTTCCTCTGCAAGCCCCTGCCATGGCCACGCCCGTTCAGACTGTTGGACGGTGTGAGTGTCCTACAGCCCATGGCGCTATTTGTTCTCTATTAGTCCCCCACCTTCTCAACACCCATATCTAATCCTACAGGGCTGTTCCCTGTTTTGTTGTCTTCCGGCGTGACACCAGCAGCTAAACGATACCCACTCGGCGCTCTACGTTTGTCCCACGGGTGACCCCCAGCGCGCGCCAGTTCTTTCTGGTGACGTGTCCCCTCAAGACTCTGCCTATTTATTAGGTGTGAGAAGGCCCCACTGGAGATCGAACTCCCTCTTATTTCATAATTAAACTTATTTAATTAAACCGCATCTCATCTCTCTGTGCAATTCTTATTTAACCCATTCAATAATTAAACTATTTAATTAACCTGTATATCGATATTATTATTATGATAATAACATACAACCGAGCATCGCTCTAACATACAACAGAGCAGGTTGGTTCCCTGCCCCTAACTCACATACGTACTCGTACTATCATCTAACATACAACAGAGCTGTCCGTTGCTCTATACCCTATGGGGCTGTCTACCGTCGCCCTGGAGCTGTCACGTCGCTCTATACCCTACGGGGCTGTCTACCGTCGCCCTGGAGCTGTCACGTCGCTCTATATACCCTACGGGGCTGTCTACCGTCGCCCTGGAGCTGTCCCGTCGCTCTATACCCTACGGGGCTGTCTACCGTCGCCCTGGAGCTGTCACGTCGCTCTATATACCCTACGGGGCTGTCTACCGTCGCCCTGGAGCTGTCCCGTCGCTCTATACCACACTTTGAGTTCCTTTACAAAGTTCTCACATACACCACCGTGTATACACACAAGCAGTTGGTAATTTTGAAAAAATTAAACTCCTTAATTAACTTAAACTCTAAATATTCCCCTATGGGTAATGGAAACTCCCCAGCACTACCCCCCCCCCCCCCCTCCGCAATTAAACTCCTTAATTAAATTAAACTCTGAATATTCCCCTATGGGTAATGGAAAACTCCCCAGCACTACCCCCCCCCCTCTGCCACTAGGTGGCGACCTACTCCTCCTCCATTTGCCTGTATTATCCCACTGCCCCCCCTAGATAGCGGCCAAACTCAGTCTAGAGCAGTGTTTCTCAACTGGTGGGTCGCGACCCAAAAGTGGGTCGCGGGCCATTTTGAGTGGGTCGCGGATGTGTGTGTAAAAAAAAAAAAAAAAAGTAAAAAAAAAAAAAAAAAAAGTCACTACCTATCTTTGTGAAAGTGGCTTCTCAGCTCTTATCTGGTCCAGCTGAAGACAAAGCGGGGGAACAGATTGGACATTGAGCATGACCTCAGAGTTGCTTTGTCTACCATCACCCCAGACTTTGAGACTCTTGTCAGGAGCAAACATCATCCCCAGTTATCCCATTAGTTCCCTGCATGTTAAGCTAAGAAGTCTGCTAAGAAGGATATATTATTTATTATTATTATTTTATTTCATTGTGTTTTTAGCCCTTAGTTGCACTTTTGTTGCAACCCCAGTTATCCCATTAGTTCCCCCAAACGTAGGTCTGTTATGTTAAGATAAGAAATCTGCTAAGAAGCATAATTATTTATTATTATTATTTAATTTCATTGGGTTTTTAGCCCTAGTTGCACTTTTGTTGCAACCCCAGTTGGGTCCATGGCGCTGTTTATCTCTCCGGCCTTGCTCGGCTCGCTCGCTGGGCTCGCGTCCATGGCTACCCCTTCACGCCTCGGCACTGCACACAGTCTCTTCCTTTCAAGCAACTTCAAAGCAAGCAATAATCCGGGTCCAAACGGTATCAACTGTAAGATCCTGATCAAACTGGCCAGTATCCCGTCTTCGTCTGTTTGGCTCTCCATCCAATTCCTCTGCGTTGTGTACTTTTAATGGTCCTGACGTCTCCGATACCGGTTGATAAGATCCTTATCTCCCCCGTTAGTGCAATCCATAAACCATCCTAATTCTCCACCTCCGTAAGAATTCGACACTCCGACAACGTGAAATACCTTACAAGGAAAAGCGTGGTTTTATTTGATAAACAGAAACCTCAGCTCAGATGTTAACAGATGTTATTGTCCTTGAAGAGTCTATTCTAATGATCTTTCGGTGTGTTCGTCTATCGTCCTTTTGTTATTCAGTCCAATAGTGTTCAGGCCTGTTCGTCAGCCGAGACCATCCTCGTGGTAGCCGAAGCTAATGCTGATGTGGCATTCTTCCTTCCCCCCCCCCCCCCCCCTCTCAATGAGAGGAGAGAGTGTCCTCTGTGTGATCTCAGTCCTACTCGCTCTTGGTCAGATTCTAGTCTGCCCTCCACCCGGAAACACCGTTCGACTTATAGATGTTCGTCGTCGCAACGACGGCCCCGCCTTCTGGTTGTCATGCGACGTGTTGTCATGACAACTGCGTTAATAACCTTTACACACATTAAACGTTTCATTCACTGTGAACCGCTCTCCCTCACTCTGGGAGACACTCCGTCTTATCTCAGATGTTCTTCCAAGGAATGTCAACAAACACCCTCGCTGGCAGTGTATTCAATCCACTGGTCACCGTTCTGAACCAACCTCTGCTAAGCCAAACACATTTCTGCCCTCTCTGACCTGGCACCGTTAGATGCTACCATCTTTCCCCAATCTATACATCACATACATTGAAAAAGCACCCCAAATCCCTCACCATACTTTCACTTAAGTATCACTTCTGGGTACTTTTTACACCCCTCCAGGTTGGTAGTCTGAGTGAACCAGTTAATCGCACTGATCTGATCTGACTGAATGGCAGTGTTAATTTCATCAGCTATTTAAAATATTTGTTTTAGTCTTAGTCATGTGTCAAATGCTCTTTTTCATTTTCATCGTATTTAGTCACCTTTATCTATTTTTCGTTGAGTCAAGTTTTAGTCAACTACAAAAGCCCCATAGCGAGCAGTCATGGAATTTTTTTCTTCCCAGGATTATGAGCCCTGCACGCAGTTCGAAATGGCTGTGTACGTACTCTTTATAGGAATTTATTTGCCATATTATAGCATTTGTTAAAGTTTCTGATAGTCTATAGTGCTTGTGCGATGTTTTTCCAGAGATTTTGGTAATATTTTCCACTCAAAAAGCTTGTCTCTAAAAGTACTGATGCAATGCTTTGTGTGTCAGTCTCAGTCTGCTGCTAGATGATAGCTGCAGGCTAAGTTGGCTAACGTGAAGCTTTGACGTATTTATTTAGCGAATGCAATGTTTTCAAATAGCCACATTGCTGTATTTATTACTGGGTCATATTCTATATATAATATATTTCATTTTATTTTAGCATTGCTGTATTTAGTTGATTCATTACTGGGTCATATCAACCCAGAACGGAGGATGACAGCTGGCTAACAACAAGGAAGTCAAGATGACAGCTGGCTAACAACAAGGAAGTCAAGATGACAGCTAACAACAAGGAAGTCGAGATCCAGAGGGCTCTGGCTACCCCCTGCCCCCAGGGAAGATGCTTCTATGGAGGCAGAGAGTTTTTTTTTATCTAATCTAGTTTCATTAATTAATGTATAACTTTTGAACAATAGATGCTATTTCTAAGCTATCAGCTGTTATATTGCCAACAAGATTGTCTACATTCCATACACTCTAATTTGTCTAATCCCAACGTAAGGAAAGTGCTTGAAAATGTTTTTGTATCTTCAAGTTTAAGTTCAACAAGTGCAACTACATATGAAGAATAATAACAATAATATTGATGATAATCATACACATATTTTATATCATTGGAAAGCCCTAGTTGTTAGCTTAAAAATGGCACCAAATATGAGGTACTTTGAAATACCCAGTAACTAATAATCACAAACCGATGCAAGTTCATGTTCAGGGATTTTCTAAATGGGCCTGCAGGAGTAGGAGGTTAGTTAATGTTAGTGCTAGCTGGTTAGACTTATGTGTTCTATTTTATTATTGATGCTGACATTAAGTGGAGTTGCAGGGTGTGCGCCTGTGACAGGTCCGTTCTTGTGTTGTGGAGTGGAAAGTGGAAGAAAACCATTATGTTGATGATCAGATATAAATTATCCTGTTATTTAATTTTACTATAGTTTGAAAATATAGGCGGACTATTCCTCGGTTACATTGGTGGCAGCGGTGGGATTGTTTCCTGCATTAGTGTCCAGCGTGAGAAGTAAAGGGAATGCGAGAATGAATTAGAGATGATTTGACAGCTAGCTAGTTGCTAATGCTAACCGTAACGTAGCAGTTATTTTCAAACTAGTCTCCTCCTCGTCTTTCACTTTCAACAATACATTCTGCCAAGTCCAAGCCCACTGCATACAAGACCACAGAGACCCTGTTTTGCCCCGCCATTGTTCCAATAAACCCATGCCGTGTGCAGTTACTGCTATCTAGAATGCTGGCTAAGAACAAATAATGCGAGTGAGGAAATTAATCAAAGCGCTTGCAACGGAAACGGAAATGCTGCACTAATAATAACATGAATTATTCTAAAAGTTATAATTATTTAGTCTTGTCTTAAAATGAAGAGAGATTTCGGCAAGATTCTATTTTTGTAAACTACATTTTGTGTCGTCGTTTGTAGTCACCGACATTGCATTAATTATTTAGTCACGTTAGTGTCACATGATCTACATTAACGTGACGTCTCGTCTCATTGTCGTCAGGGGGAAAAGCTTTGTTGATGACCATATTTAGTCATAATTTTAGTTGACTAAATGAACACTGCTGAATGGTGGGAATAGTCCCTGACATCTGGGCTCACAGTGTGAGTCAGGTCTGCTATAACAAGCCAATACATGATCATTCTGGCCAGGCCTCGTTCTCTCAATCAATACACCCTAAAGAAAGATGTGTTGAACTGCCAGAGGATGGGTTTTAATTAACAAAACTAATTTGGATACAATAGACCTGTTAAGTGTTGTTGGAATTTAGACAAAATAAAATATAGGACATGTAAAGCATGAGAGAGGATGCATTCGGCATTATTTCAACACAGACCTTTTTTTTTTATTCCAAGAGCGTGGAACGCTGGAACCTAATCCAATCAGCTCTCTGAACCTTAACACGGCCAAGAGTTATCGGAGTGGTGTCTCCTCCTCCACCGGCCCCGGCTTCCCAGGACCAGATGCTAGAGGCCTGTGGGTAATTAGTCATTGACGCTGGGCTTCAGTCAATCACAATTAGGCCGGTGTCTCGTGGAGGCTCCGGGGGCTGCCGGGCTTTCCTCCGTACCAGGGTTCAGGATCTATTTCCAGTAGCGCTTCACTCGGCGTTCACAGGGAGGCATCGCAACACGTGCCTTACAAGAAAATAATAGGCATTATTTCTCAGTGCATGTGTCTTACATGATACAAACTGAAAATGACATACATTATAAGACCGTGAGCCTGCCACGCCTCTGCTATTAGATACTCATTATCCATGTATTGCATTATGTAGTACATTATGTCACATTCTAGTTTCATGATTTGCATAAAGTTCCACTAAACCGTAAAGTGTGGGGGAGGTTTTTGAACACATTTTGAACAGTTAGCCGTAATTCGTATATGCAGCTTGAGGCATCTGTATGCATTCTCTTCCATCTGGGCACGATACATTTCTATTTAACCCTTTCACTACCACACTACAGAAGGTTAACCCAACCGTCTGTAGTGTGGTAGTGAAAGGGTTAACCTAGTGTGGTAGTGAAAGGATTAACCTTCTGTATTGTCACAGTGAAAGGGTTAACCCTTTGGTAGTGTGGTAGTGGAAGGGTTAAAGGGGGATACCACCTGCAATTCATCTGGACAGTTACTAGGCTCCTCCATAAGGAGATGGTAGTTGGTTCCACCCCCTATGACCTGGAGATGTAAACCAATGTACAGGCCTGGTTCAGACCATGCACTTGGACGGGTCAATGGTATCCTGTTCTTTTCTCACCTAAACATCATCATTGGATCCTATTGTTTAGTCTTGCAATGCCATTGGCCAGGATATTTGCATATAAGTACCCCTCAATTGACACATTCAGCATTATAATGTGGTTCAGTTAAGCATTACATCACGCGACGGAGTGTGTTATAGGAATTAGATCACGCCTAGGGGTGGTTGTTAGGCCCGATGTGCAGCGGAGAGTCGTTAGACCCCTGTAGGCGTGATCTAATTTCTATAACACACAACTACAAGTGATGTAATGTCTTTTATACAATGACCCAATTCACCCAACCTTATTATTATTATTATTATTATTATTATTATTATAAACACACAGTAATTGAAGCATAATGGAGATTTATTCAAAAACAGAAAAAGTTTATCCCAAAACAGAAAACGTAGATCCAATGGAAGTCATGCTTGATTGATTGATTGATTGATTGAACGTTTTATTAACATACAGTATATGACATACATGACATACAGATACACAGTACTGCTAAATCTATACATTTATGAGATACCAGATTTACAAATACAGTACTGTTTTTGTAGGGTGATTATGGTTTATTTACATTGATGGTAACATTCATGGTTATAGTGCAGTTTGTGAAAAAGGTATCTGTGTCGTTATTTTGCCTTTTAGCTGCAACAGAATTCTCAGAACCTTTTGTAGGGTGATTATGGTTTATTTACATTGAGGTTCTGGGGTCACGTGGAGTGTGTTATACGAAATAACAACCGGTGTTGTGCCGAATTCGGACTCCCTGCCAGAATCCGACTCCCCCTCGTGTGGACGCACATTTACTCTATCAGCCTAGCCAGCATGTAATACGTTCTTTGTTAGAACTCAACTCGTTATTATTGCCGCATACACTCATAAAAAAGCGGACAGAAATACGGGGACGTTTTTATTATATTTAAAAGGCTTTGACATTGTAAAATGAAATACGTGGAGTTTCAAAGCTGTAAGCAGAATACAAGTCATAGGAAACACCCACACGATATATGCTACTACCTGTATCCAGAGCAGCATTAGGTGCTATGTATGCTTTTCATTCATTTAAGACACATTTATTGCAAGGGGTTTGTATACACATAAACTCCTTGCAATGCGTTTTTAATTCTTTCTTATACAGTAGAAAGGGGGAAGAACACCATATCGTGGGTGTTCCTATGACTTGTATTCTGCTTACAGCTTCGAAACTCCACTTATTTCGTTTTACAATGTCAAAGCCTTTTAAATATAATCAAAACGTTCCCGTATTTCTGCAATCTATGCGCCAATAATAATGAGTTGAGTTCTAACAAAGAACTTATTACATGCTAGGTAGGCTGATAGAGTGTATGCACGTTCACCCGAGGGGGAGTCGGATTCTGGCAGGGAGTCCGAATTCGGCACAACACGTGGCCACTCCCCTCAGGCCCCCTTACAATGAGTCATGACAAACCAATTACATAATCCAACATTGTGTAAACAACCAACATATTCCAGGTGACTTTATCTTTTTTGAATGAGTCGTTATGACAAAATGTATACATCCATTCATAAAGATTATTGTCCGCCATCTTGGTTTCATTCATAAAAATTTTTTTACGGCGGAGTGATTCGGAAAAAAAGTTATTCCGTTGTGGGCGGGTTCTGGGGTCACGTGACGTGGAGTGTGTTATACGAAATAAAAACCGGCAACTTCACTGTTTCAGCCAATCAGAATCAAGAAATTTGCATGCCATTGTATAATAGGACTTCTTCCAACTTCCCTTCCTTTACAGGAACTACTGTATGTGTGAACATGTACCGTATGTGCATGAACACACACACACACACACACACACACACACGCACGCACGCACGCACGCACGCACGCACGCACGCACACTCACACACACACACACACACACACACACACACACACACACACACACACACACACACACACACAGACACACAGTGGGGGGCGACAGTAGCTCAGGAGGTAGAGCAGTCATCTGGTAATCCGGGGGCTCCAGGTTGGATTCCCACTCATCCCAGGCAGCATGTCAAAGTGTCCTTGAGCAAGACTCTTAACCCCTAATTGCTCCCGATGAGCAGGTTGGCACCTTGCATGGTTGCCTCTGCTGTCAGTGTGTGAATGTGAATGTTAAAGCACTATATAAATTCACAATATACCATTTACACACACACACACACACACAAACACACACAGTCATGGATTACAGTTGCGATTTAGATTGATCAAAAAAACTGTATTGCAACAATGAGTCATGGACAGTTCAAACCTTTTTTGTACATTGATCTTTTTGTTAACTCAATCCTGTTAATGTTGCTACAGAGCAAGTGCCATGGTGTAATTGTATACCTCAGTATACCACTGTATACTGTATTGTGTTATTATGAGTGCATCAGGTATTTATTGGCTATAATAACTGCAGTAGCGGTGTGCAAAGCCGTCAATTCCATTGCAATGTGCTTTGAGTAGCGCTGGTGCTAGAAAGGCTATAGAAATACAGCCATTCATAGAAAGGACTCACACATAGCAGTCACAAATAAATTGTGTTTTTTTTTTTTTATTATTTAAGCAATATCACACAAGAGGGAGTGCTGTTATATTGGATATCAGCACGCCTGTCATTCGGTCGTAGGTAATCACAGCCAACAATTACCTCATAATTATAATAATAATAACCATAATAATAACCACAAGCAGTAAGGGTTGACGGTTCACAGACACCCACCATTATTCTCAATGGCAGCGCTACACAGCTAGGGGTGCACACTCAGTCCACTTCTCTACCCCCTCTACAAATAACCGTCAAAGTCCATCCACCATTACCCTCTAAAAACGTACCTATACAGTCTAGCTTACAAATAGTTATGGCTTGGAAAAACCTGATGGATCCATGAGGCTAGGATAAGCCTTGTGGACCCAACTTTTTAGATGAAGGAACGGGTACATAGGAGACACGCCTCCAGTTTTTCAAAAGTTTTTGACACGCCTCAGCTTCTGAGCTGAACGGTCGTGTTTTTGCGGACCTCCCAAACTTTCAAACTTTAGACTGTTTTCTTTATACGTTTTTCTTTTTCTTTCTTTCTACCACAATACACGGCCACTGATGGATCCATGGGACTTGGTAAAGCACTATGGACCCAACTATGACCACTGATAAAAACGTAACTACACTAGCGTTATAAGAGCTAAACATTGCTACCTACCATACAAGTGCATTGGTTTAGTGCACTTCCGGTTGCCACTGAGCGGAAATGTTTGTGCGGACAGGTTCTCCCAAACTGGTAAGCAAATGACTGTTTTTACGTTATTTTCATTTTTACGTTACTATTATTATTATTATTATTTTTTTTAAACATTGATCTTAACTGATCACTGTGACTTTATTGCTTTTATCGTTATATATGCCTATAATTGTGTACAGCACTTTGAGCTACATGACATGTATGAAAGGTGCTTTATAAATACTTACTTACTTACTTACTTACTTACTTACTTACTTACTTACTTACTTACTTACTTACTTACTTACTTACTTACTTACTTACTTACTTACTTACTTACTTACTTACTTACTTACTTACTTACTTACTTACTTACTTACTTACTTACTTACTTACTTACTTACTTCAGACATGCAGATGGCATCCTTGCACTGCTCAATAACAACAATGACTCTCTCTCTCTCTCTGCCTGTCAACATTCCATGTCCCAGTTTAGCACATTTAGCACACAGTCTCACCATCAAAGCATAGAGAAGGTAGAGGTCAAGTCAAGTCTAGTCATTTATTTATATAGCGCATTTAAAAGCTCAAAGAGTCGACCAAAGTGCTGTACAGTAACTACAAAATAAATAAAAAAAAACTATAGACACAGTCACACAGTGTAACAGAGGACAATAAAACATGACAAAAGACAAGATGGACAGTCAATACAGTATAGGACCACAAGACACTAGGAGTATACGACAGATGATACAGTATGACATAGGACACACGTGGTGGAGTCCTTCAGATACCTTGGCATTACACTGGACCATGACCTCAGCTTCAATCAGCATACTATGGACATTACATTTTTTTCATATCTGTCTAACCCCATCTTCTTCTGTATGGTACCATCTGTTTTTTTTCATAATGATTACAGTCAGCAATACGAATAAACTCTTAAAGATAACTCATTTAGTCAGCAAACTCATTGGTATTCCCTATCTGATTGTGTCACCTCATCCCTGATCGGCAAAGCACTCACAAACAATCACACATGACCCAGTCCAGCCACTCTACAGGCCTTTACCCCTTTCTTCTGACCATATAGGTATAGACTACCCATGTGCAGAAAAAACCTGTTTTAGCTTTGTTCCCACAGCCATACATGCTTTAAACAAGTGAAATCCAGTCTGTAGTATATAAAGTGTCAATACGTGTGTTGTTTGTCTCTGCCGTGTGACCCCCTGTAATTAAGTGTTCCTGTAAATCCTGTATTTTGTATAATTCTGCATGTCTTACTTGTTGTGTTATGTACGCACTGTGGCAAATAACTTCCTCCTGAAGAAATACTCTATGTATCTACTCCTGTATATTCAATATAACAGCATGATCTTGAGTGTGTTATTGCTTTTATACAGTTATAACAGTTCTACAATCGGCATTTATTAGACGACAACAGATTAATTGTTTGTTTATTG
Organism: Notolepis coatsorum; assembly: GCF_963971535.1. Lineage (NCBI taxonomy): Eukaryota > Metazoa > Chordata > Actinopteri > Aulopiformes > Paralepididae > Notolepis > Notolepis coatsorum. The sequence continues at coordinate 13,596 of NW_028174499.1, read as the reverse complement.
AATCATTTATTTGGGTCCGATAACACAAATAGTTACCGGAACTGGACTGGGATAAACATTGTCCTGCACCGCTAGCTTGCTACTTTGTGTAGGTAATGACCGGTTATTTATTCATCAGCGCTCATAGAATGTCTCTTGTCCAATCAAATGACTTAGTCGGAACGAACTCTCTAAATTCAAAATATGTGGCACCAGAACCCCCAAGTGTGTGATCGTTTGTTGAGCATGTTATACACGGCTGTCGAGTTGATTCTTCTTCCAGGAAACGTGCTCTGAAGGTTCCAACCGGACTAAAGTCAAATCATGTTAATTTAAATTATATAGCACCTTTGATTACAGGGCGACGTGCTTAAACCAACAAATGGAATAAGAATAAAGATAAAGATGCAGTGGCAAAGGAATACAACACGACAAATGGAGCAACACAATATAATTATAGACAGTTATAGGGCTGAGAGAATAGGTGGTTTATTTATGTATTTATTAGGGCTGACCTCGACTAGTCGAATAGTCAACTAGTCGATCGAAAGGAGCTGTAGTCTGCTGCCAATCTCTCAGTAGAATTTTTTGGATCATTCCATTTGGGCTGTGGGGGGTGCTTAATGTCTGATTTAACTTAAATTAGACATGGCGGCCGGTACATTCTTCTCCATGGGGGGCGCTATACCAAACATTTTGCAAACATGTACCACGCATTGGCGAATATTTAATTAGGTACAACTATCACCATTGCCATCAATCAATATGATCACAGTCTGTCAAATGCAGCCACGCTTCCAATATGCCCTACACAATCAGAGAGAGAGTGAGAGTGAGAGAGAGAGAGAGAGAGAGAGAGAGAGAGAGAGAGAGAGAGAGAGAGAGAGAGAGAGAGAGAGAGAGAGAGAGAGAGAGAGAGAGAGAGAGATATCGCAACTCTACCTTGTTAAGTTGAAACGCACAGTGGTCCAGCAGGGAGAAGGGCTTGATAAAGTATATCCACTCCACTGTCCAGACTGTGTTGATGTCCATCCATGTCCACACTGCATCCATATATAGCTTCTTGTTGTTAGCCAACAAGTACTGTGTGAGTGACGAGCTGTGTCTTTGCCCATTTCCGCATCGAACAGCCTGCAAATTACCTGGCGTTCCTATCGCCCTGCTCTAAGACAAACTCTAACCTTAACCAACTTTGAAAGAGTGCCTAAGCTTAACCGTCGAAAGAACTTGCCGTCACGCTCTAAGACAAAGTGTGACTGCATCACAACAACACAACAGCTAGCATAGAGTAACTATCTAATAACCAGAATCTGGCGTCGGCCAATCAGAGAGAGCGTCTCCGCGAAATGCGGCTACGGAAAAAACTGGCATCAGCCAATCAGAGAGCGTCTCCGAGAAATGCGGCTACGGAAATTATAGACGCTGCTTGCTTTGATCGCTTTAAAACGCACCCGGCTTCCATCATAATACATCATATTTCAACGCACAGCGCGTTACGCACTGATTGGCTGCGACGGATACAGCGATGAAACCAGTGCACGGCGTGCACGCCCACTGTAAGCGCTATTGCGTCTAGCCCGAGAGAAATGCGGCTACGGGTTGCCCGAGAGAAATGCGGCTACGGAACGTATTCTCTATCAGACAGTCACTTCCTGTTCATGGAAACAATTATTTATATTTGATATATTAACGTTATATTGTGCATTGGAAACACAAACATACTTAAAATGAGTAAATATTATTAATTTTAAACATGTTTATATTATTTATAGGGCTATAAAACAAAAAACAAAACAAAAAATATATTTCTTCTTCTTCTCTCTTTTAACAGGGAGGGCGCCGCTCTAGCGCCCCCATTGACGGGCCGCCACTGCATTAAGCACAGCCCAAATGGAATGATCCAAAAAAATCATTTTGGATTTAACTTCAGATCGACAGTCGAGTCGACTATCGGCAAATTGTGGCCAATCAAAGTTGACTATACAAATCCTTAGTCGGGGACAGGCATAGTATTTATTTATTCATTAAAAAATAATTTAACAGTAACTGATCTCTGACAGGAAAGGTATTCCACTTTCGATACCGCAAAGGCCCGATCCACTCTTTGATTTCTACTTACAGTATAGTTCTTCATTCATGAAAAATACAGGCATCTAATTCCAAGAATGGATAGCATACATGGCCATAATCTACTCACCACTCCCACATCATAGCTCAATATGAACTCCTTCTCATTACGAAACAGTGCTGCGACACATTGGGTGTTAGAGCGATGATTCAAAGTAGTCTCATCGCAGGAAGTATCACCTTTCTTGGAATTGGGCCACGGGCAAAAAAGGCGAAACTAGATTAGCCGGCCCATCAATTTAACAAAGGCGCTGTAATTGTATAATCAAGACACCAAATATACCGACCATATTGTGTTCCATAAGCCGAGACTTAATAACTGTCTGCAGTCCAAATGAAAGCCATCCTTTAACATTCTAATCAGGGTTCCAGACAAAAAAAATAGATATGTCTTGTGTTGATAGACTGGATTTTAGCGTGAAATACTGTCCATACAATGGAATACAATGGAATACTTGAAAATCAAGAAATCAGGTTTTGGAAGTGTAAACTTGTAATTACAATAATCACAATCTGAATAATAATAATGATGAACTTTATTTGTGCAGTACTTTTTAAACCGTTTCCAAAGCACTTCCTATACATCAAAGTAATTAAAGGAATTCAATCAGGAAAATTACATAAACAAAAGAAATGTCAAGCAATTCAATAAAACTACAAAAGCAAGTCTGAAACGGATGATTTACTGTGGGGAGTGACCAAGCAGAACACCTACACCATAGGCCAAATGCAATTATTCAGGAAGAATGGCGGGCAAACTGTCGAGTCAGGGAAACAGTTTTATTGACTTTTATTTGTATTTTTATTGTATTGCACTACCGACTCAGAGATGGTCCTATATAGTCAAAGAGTGAGTTAGAAGCTGCATGAGAGGACCAGCACAGGACCAGAACAGGACCGGACGTGGTGGTGAGTTAGAAACTGCATGAGAGGACCAGAACAGGACCATAACAGGACCGGACGTGGTTGTGAGTTAGAAACTGCATGAGAGGACCAGAACAGGACCAGAACAGGACCAGAACAGGACCGGACGTGGTGGTGAGTTAGGAACAGCATGAGAGGACCAGAACAGGACCAGAACAGGACCATAACAGGACCGGACGTGGTTGTGAGTTAGGAACAGCATGAGAGGACCAGAACAGGACCAGAATAGGACCATAACAGGACCGGACGTGGTTGTGAGTTCGAAACTGCATGAGAGGACCAGAACAGGACCAGAACAGGACCATAACAGGACCGGATGTGGTGGTGAGTTAGAAACTGCATGGGAGGACCAGAACAGGACCAGAACAGGACCAGAACAGGACCGGATGTGGTGGTGAGTTAGAAACTGCATGGGAGGACCAGAACAGGACCAGAACAGGACCAGAACAGGACCAGAACAGGAACGGATGTGGTGCTGAGTTAGAAACTGCATGAGAGAACCAGAACAGGACGTGGTGGTGAGTTAGAAACTGCATGAGAGGACCATAACAGGACCAGAACAGGACCAGAACAGGAGCGGACGTGGTTGTGATGGATTGTATACAGGCTGTCCTTTAGGAACCCGCTGGAGTCCAACCTGATTCATTTCATGAAGCTTCAATCTGATGCACATGAGGTGAGGTGCTTGTGTCTCTGATGGAGTTGGTGGTGGAATATACACCTATGTAATCTATTCTATTCTATTCTATTCTATTCTATTCTATTCTATTCTATTCTATTCTATTCTATTCTATTCTATTCTATTCTATTCTATTCTATGTAAAAACAATTCTACTAGTTGAGGCGGGTGTGAATCCTTAAGGCTTGCTTCCAAAATGTTTAAAAATTCCAATTGGATATACTGTGTAATTTAGTTTGTATAGAACCAACAATTTTTCTACTGAAATTCCCAAAGGGTTGCAAACTCGTCTTCATCTTACCGGCGTTTGGTATTTATTTACAGAAATACAAAGCAAACAATCTGAGCAGAGATACCTGTGGGAGAGAAATGAATAGAGGCAGATCAAAAACACATCTATAAAACATACCGAGGGGTGTGTGTGTGTGCGTGTGTGTGTGTATGTTTGTATGCATGTGTGTGTGTGTGTGTGTGTGTGTGTGTGTGTGTGTGTGTGTGTGTGTGTGTGTGTGTGCGTGCGTGCGTGCGTGCGTGCGTGCGTGCGTGCGTGCGTGCGTGCGTGCGTGCGTGCATGCGGTGCGTGCGCGCGCGTGTGTGTGTGCGTGTGTGTTTGTATGCATGTGTGTGTGTGTGTGTGTGTGTTTGTGTGTGTGTGTTTTGTGTTTTGTGTTTTCGGAGCACGCTCAATGAGGGCCTTGCTTGTGCAAACAGAGGGAGGAGGGGGGCGATGGTGTGAGATAGAGAGATAGAGATATACAACACAGCTATACTACTGCTCTCCTGTTGACGTGATGAAACTAACCTGAAATCTGCTGCAACGCCGCCATGCCACTCCAGCCGAGACGTGTGTGTCTGCGTGACTGTGTGCGGAGTGGCAGTCCGTGTCCTTGTCTGTGTGACTGTGTGCGGAGTGGGAGTCCGTGACCTCGTCTGTGTGGGTGTTACCTTGATATCAAGCTTTCAGGAGCATGTGATCTGCCCTACACTTGGCAAAACCGTGTTTTGGTGAGTGAGTGAGTGAGTGTGAGTGAGTGAGTGAGTGAGTGAGTGAGTGAGTGAGTGAGTGAGTGAGTGAGTGAGTGAGTGAGTGAGTGAGTGAGTGAGTGAGTGTGAGTGAGTGTGAGTGAGTGAGTGAGTGAGTGAGTGAGTGAGTGAGTGAGTGAGTGAGTGAGTGAGTGAGTGAGTGAGTGAGTGAGTGAGTGAGTGAGTGAGCGAGTGAGTGAGCGAGTGAGTGAGAGAGTGAGTGGGTGAGTAAGTGAAAAGTGTTTGTGTGTTTATGTATGTGTATATGTGTGTGTGTGTGTGTGTGTGTGTGTGTGTGTGTGTGTGAGTGTGTGTGTGTGTGTGTGTGTGTGTGTGTGTGTGTGTGTGTGTGTGTGTGTGCGTGCGTGCGTGTGTGTGTGTGCGCATGAGTGTGTGTGCGTATGTCTGTGCATCTATAAACATTTTCGTCTGAGTATACAGTATATCGTTATATTTCTCAAGCTTGTTTACCATCAGATCATCATCAAAGCTTTCTCCAGGGTTCAAACTCACTATGGTGTGGGTGGGTGCATGTGTGTGTCTCTGAGTACATAATGCATGTGTGTGTGTGTATGTGCGATGGTGTGTATGGAAGTGACACGTATGTGTTGAGGCAGGCATTCGCAAATAGCAGCTGTCATCATCTTCTCACGCTTCCCACCGCGGTGCACCTGTGGGTATGACAGCTGGCTCCTCCCCCTTTGTGGCACCTGTGGGTATGACAGCGGGCTCCTCCCCCTTGGTGGCACCTGTGGGTATGACAGCTGGCCCCTCCCCCTTGGGGGCACCTGTGGGTATGACAGCTGGCTCCTCCCCCTTGGGGGCACCTGTGCAACTCAATACTGGTGGCACTTAGAGCGGGGGACAAGGCCTTTAAGGTAAGTCAACATGTGAAACTGTCAAATATAAAGGCAGGGCATTGTACAAATTGGACAGATTGATCCCCCTCACTACTAGGATTGTTTACACACACCTGCAACTGTCATCCAGCCTTCTGACTGACATGTCAATTGTCTGTTCTGCTTCATGTCTTACTGTACATACCTTGTCATTTTATTGTAACACATGAATTGTGATGTATGTATCGTCTGTGTCCAATAGTCTTATCTGGATTGTTCTTTTTAATGAATTCATCTACTTTAAAAAAAAAAAAATTGTATCCCATTTTCCCTGTTACCCTTCGAGGGCTCCTTTTGTCCTCTCGCCAGGCCGTCATTGTAAATAATCATTTGTTCTTAATTGACCTGTCTGGTTAAATAAATAAATTAATGAAAATAATATAGCGTTAATGTTTTGCCAGAAAATGGTTGCTTACGTTAATGCTAGAGTTCAAACATGTACACACTTGTGCTCGTCACCAATGCAAGAGGCTGCGGTCTCGACTCCCGGAGAGTCAGCATTGCCTTGGCTCGGGCTGATCGCTATACTAACTTGTTTGGCTGAGTTAGTGTTATGGTTTGACACCGACCCCAAACGCAACGACACAAGAGAGTTGGATTCAGAGTTGCCAAATACAAGGGCTTGTTTATTTGGTGACTAGAATAAGTGAAACAGGGAAAGCAGGTCAACAAGAAACAGGTACAATGAACAAGGGGCAAAGTTCTGCTGCTCTGCAGCTTCTCCCGGAAGGGTAGTCTTGGGAAGCAGGAGCAGACCTCTGTACCGCTCTGCAGACTCTCACGGCGGACCTCTCAGATGTTGTGCAAGACCGAGAGAGGGAGAGAGGGAACGGGTCAGTGACAGAGCAGACTTGAAACGAGCTGGAGGACAGGGTGTTATATTCTTCGTGTTAAACAACACAGTGATGTGCAATCCTCCAAAAACAGCCCAAGTGAAATATCTTCATGTAAACACACAGTGAGCAAAATCCAAACACCGTCCAAATGTGAAATACTATCTTCGTGTAAACACACAGTGAGCAAAAATCCAAACACAGTCCAAATGTGAAACAATATCTTCGTGTAAATACACAGTGAGCAAAAATCCAACACAGTCCAAATGTGAAATAATATCTTCGTGTAAATACACAGTGGGAGGTGGAAGATCCCGAAATATTATTCCATAAAGGAAAGGGCAAAAACGATAATGGCTGGGTGAGTGACTGTCTGACAAAAAGGTGGTAGACTTCAGTGTAAAGGTTACACACAAAAATAGGGAATAGGTCAAGACAGTCAATCTAGAAAAACTCACCCAGACGAGCTGCGTAAAGGAACAGGAACAAACAGTGGAGGCGAGCGCGCGCCACGGAGCAGGTATCCAAGCGAAGGCTTCTAGGAATTTCCTGGAGAATAGCACAGTGAAACAGAAGCAACGGGGAAAAACATCCAGCGACAAATCAAGACGAACCAACAACTTAGGGTGGGGAAAACGGGGTATAAATAATGAGGGATCGATTGATTGAAAGGCAGTGACAGCTGGGGAATGTGATTGAAAGGCGTGGGGAAGTGAGGGAACCAATCAGCGACGTCTCAGATGACGTCAGCGGGGAGAAACGTGTGAACGAGGGAATTGAAATACTTGACAGAAAAAATGAATGAAAACAAAGCGAGGGTGGTTAAAGGAACAGAACGAGTGAGAAGGCAAGGACAGAAACCTCACAGTACCCCCCCCTCAACGGGAGCCGCCCGGCGACCAGGCCGACCCGGCTCGTCAGGATGGGCCCGATGGAAGTCGGTGATCAAGCCGGGATCCACGATGAGCTGCCGGGAGACCCAGCTACGCTCCTCAGGGCCGTAACCCTCCCAGTCCACCAGGTATTGGAATCCCCGGCCCCGCCGACGAACGCCCATCAACCGGCGGACCTGCCACTGGGGGTGACCATCCACTAGCACAGGAGGCGGTGGATCAGGAGCCGGAGGCATAAGGGGACTGAGGGAGACGGGCTTAACCCGGGAGACATGGAACACGGGGTGGATGTGCATGGATGCAGGAAGCTTCAGGCGCAGGGCCGCCGGACTGAGTACCTTCAGGACCTCGAAAGGACCGACGAAGCGAGGGTTGAGCTTCTTGGCCGAGGACCGTAGCGGGAGGTCCTTCGCGGAGAGCCACACCCTCTGCCCAGGGCGGTAAGTCGGCGCGGGAACCCGGCGCCGGTCGGCACCACGACAGGCGCGCTCAGATGTCCGGAGCAGCGCGGTCCTGGTGATCTCCCAAACGCGACGGCAGCGGTCGAGGTGGACCTGCACGGAGGGAACTGCCACTTCCGTCTCCAGTGCGGGAAAAAGAGGGGGCTGGTAGCCTAGGGAGGCCTCAAAGGGGGAGAGGCCGGTGGCGGAACTGACCATTGAGTTGATCGAGTATTCAACCCAGGGAAGGAAACGACTCCAGGATGCCGGCCTCTCGGCTGCCACACACCGAAGAGCAGACTCCACGCTCTGGTTCATCCTCTCCGTCTGCCCGTTTGTCTGGGGATGGTAGCCGGAGGAGAGACTGACCGTTGCCCCCAATCCCTTGCAGAAAGCCCGCCAAACCTGGGAGGTGAACTGGGGCCCCCGGTCAGAGACGATGTCCTGGGGGAAACCGTGAAGGCGGAACACGTGGTGCGTCAGGAGGTCCGCCGTCTCGGCTGCTGAGGGAAGCTTGGAGAGGGCCACGAGGTGGACCCCCTTGCTGAATCGATCCACCACGGTCAGAAGGCAGGTGTTCCCCTGGGAGGAGGGTAGTCCAGTGACGAAGTCGAGCGCCACATGTGACCACGGACGGCTTGGAACGGGAAGTGGCTGCAAGAGCCCGGAGGGTGCCTGGTGAGAGGCCTTGCTGCGGGCACAGACCGCGCAGGCCAATACGAACTCCTTGACGTCGTTTCGCATGGTGGGCCACCAGAAACGACAAGCCAGGAAGGAGAACGTGCGATGGACGCCTGGGTGGCAGGCGAACCGGCTGGTATGGCCCCACAGCAGTACCTGGGACCGGACAGAGTCAGGGACGAAGAGACGGCTCCTAGGGACGTTGCTTGGAGCACGTTGGAAGCGTAGGGCACGCCTCACCACACCCTCGATGCCCAAGGTGATGGCTCCAACCACTCGGGCCTCCGGGATGATGGGAGATGGGTCCTCAGAGGGTGGAGCCCCCTTGGAGTGCATCCGGGACAGGGAGTCGGCCTTCGTGTTGCGGGAACCGGGGCGGAAGGTCAGCGAGAAGTCGAACCGACTGAGGAAACTGGCCCATCTCGCCTGCCGACCGTTGAGGCGCCTGGAAGCGCGGATGAACGTTAGGTTCTTGTGGTCCGTCCAGATGGTAAAAGGCTCCTCGGCACCCTCTAGCCAATGACGCCACTCCTCCAGAGCCGCCACGACCGCCAGTAGCTCCCGATTGCCGGTGTCGTAGTTCCTCTCGGCGGGGAGGAAGCGACGCGAGTAGAAGGCGCAAGGATGTACCTTCTGGTCGGAAGGAGAACGCTGGGATAGGACAGCGCCCAGGCCAGAATCCGAGGCGTCCACCTCCACGATGAACTGTCTCTTGGGGTCAGGGTGGAGCAGGATAGGAGCGGAAGTGAACCTTCTCTTGAGGGAGCGGAACGCAGCGCATGCCGCTGGGGACCAGTCGAACGGCAGAGCGGGGGAGGTCAGCTTGGTAAGAGGCTCCGCCACTTGGCTGTAGTTCCGGATGAACCTTCGGTAGAAGTTTGCGAACCCGAGGAAACTCTGTAGCTCCTTCCGAGTGGTGGGTTCCGGCCAATCCTCCACAGCCTGGATCTTGCGAGGATCCGCTCGGGTCAAGCCCTTCTCCACGATGAAGCCCAGGTAGTCGACGGAGTTGGAGTGGAAACGGCACTTCTCCGCCTTGACGAAGAGCCGATTGTGGAGGAGGCGCTCCAGCACCCGGCGGACATGCAGGATGTGTTCCTCGAGGGTCCTGGAAAAGATAAGAATGTCGTCCAGGTACACCACCACGAACACCTCCAGCATGTCACGGAGGACATCGTTCATGAGTGCCTGGAATACCGCCGGGGCGTTGGTGAGACCGAACGGCATCACAAGGTACTCATAGTGGCCCCTGGGGGTCTTGAAGGCGGTCTTCCATTCATCGCCCTCACGGATACGGACAAGATGATAGGCACTTCGGAGATCCAGCTTGGTGAAGAACGAGGCCTGGGTCAGTGGCTCGAAGGTGGAGCTCATGAGAGGTAGGGGGTATTTGTTCTTGATGGTGATCTCGTTGAGCTGACGATAGTCGATGCAGGGTCGCAGGTCCCCATCCTTCTTTCCAACAAAGAAGAACCCGGCCGCCACCGGGGAGGAGGAAGGCCGAATGAGTCCTGCTTCCAATGACTCAGAGATGTAGAGATCCATCGCCTTCTTCTCCGGGGCAGTCAGACTGTAGAGGCGGCTGCCGGGAAGGGGAGCCCCTTGGCGGAGGTTGATGGCGCAGTCATAGGGGCGGTGAGGTGGAAGGGACTGAGCCCTGGTCTTACTGAATACCTCCATGAGGTCGTGGTACTCGGGAGGAACGGACGAGGGATCCGGGGGCAACTCACCAGCCGGTCTCCGGGGCGGGGGACAAGACGCCGCCTGTAGACAGCGGGCGTGACAGGAGGAGCTCCAGCCCCTGATGGTACCGGAGGCCCAGGCGATGTGGGGCTCGTGCAGCGCGAGCCAGGGCCTACCCAGGACCACCGGGACAAGGGGGGATTGGGTAATGAGGAACTGGATCCTCTCTACGTGGTTCCCAGCAATGGTCAGCAAGACTGGGCCGGTCCGTTGAGAGATGTCGGCCAGGCGGTGTTGGTCCAACGAAAAGATCTCCAAGGGCCTCACAAGGGCCTCAAGAGGTATGTTGGCTTGGGTGGCAAACTCGAAGTCGAGGAAGTTCTCGTCTGCCCCAGAGTCGATGAGGGCCTCCACCGTGGCACGTTGGTCCCCCCAGGCCAGGGTGACGCTCAACAGATGGTCAGGTGGTGCGCGGCGCTGGGAATGGGAAAAACGGCTCACCAGGATCTCCCGGGGTCTTGGTGAGCCCGATCTTTTGGCCGGATAGGGCAGTCGGCGATACGGTGTCCCGCACCTCCGCAGTAGAGGCAGAGACCGGACCTGAGCCTTGCCTGACGCTCCGCCTGGCTCAGATGAGAGCGTCCCAGCTGCATGGGTTCCTCCTCGCGCACCGGACGGGGAAGCCTGTTACCATCAGTAGTGTTGGGGACGGGGCGTCCAGGAGTCCGGGGTGTTTCAGGAGGAGACAGTCGGGTCCTCTCGCGCCTTCTCTCCAGGAGGCGTCCGTCAATACGGATGACAAGGCTAAAAAGCTCCTCGAGGGAGTCGGGCACCTCCCTGGTAGCGAGCTGGTCCCGGACTGCGTCACTGAGCCCCCTTATGAAGGTTAGGCGAAGAGCAGGTTCGTTCCATCCACTCTCCACCGCCGCCAGTCGAAACTCCATGACATAGTCCGTCACCCTGCTGCTCCCTTGTCGGAAGGTCCCCAACCGGGCTCCAGGGTCCAGACCTCGGGCTGGATGGTGGAACACTCTGCGGAGCTCCGCCACGAAGTCTGGGTAGGAGAACAAAAAATCTGATTCCATTGCCCAGGAGGAAGTGACCCACTGGGCAGCATGGCCTGAAAGTAGGTTGGTTATATAAGCCACTCGGGACCCCTGAGCAGAAAAACGGCTTGGCTGATGACGGAAAACCAACTCACATTGCATAATGAATGTGGCACATTCCTCGGGATTACCGTCGAACAGCCGTGGGACGGAGAGAAGGGGTTCCCGAGGTGCGAGATCTGCTGGGGCTGCGGGGAATGTTCCTGAAGGGTGTGAGAGATGAAAAGTATTAACGGCGTCGCCCAGCGAGTTAAGCTGGGCGAGAATCTCGGACTGTTGTCCCGCCATAGCGGCCATTGAACCCTGCATAGGCAGGACCTGGTCCCTGAGGGTCTGCACCGCAGCCGCAGCCCGCTCTAGTTGGAGACCGTGATCCCTGGTCAACTCGACTTGATATGCAAGTGCGGTTCTGACCCCCTCTGTGTCGGCTGGGGTCGTCATGGTTGGTTCGTAATGTTATGGTTTGACACCGACCCCAAACGCAACGACACAAGAGAGTTGGATTCAGAGTTGCCAAATACAAGGGCTTGTTTATTTGGTGACTAGAATAAGTGAAACAGGGAAAGCAGGTCAACAAGAAACAGGTACAATGAACAAGGGGCAAAGTTCTGCTGCTCTGCAGCTTCTCCCGGAAGGGTAGTCTTGGGAAGCAGGAGCAGACCTCTGTACCGCTCTGCAGACTCTCACGGCGGACCTCTCAGATGTTGTGCAAGACCGAGAGAGGGAGAGAGGGAACGGGTCAGTGACAGAGCAGACTTGAAACGAGCTGGAGGACAGGGTGTTATATTCTTCGTGTTAAACAACACAGTGATGTGCAATCCTCCAAAAACAGCCCAAGTGAAATATCTTCATGTAAACACACAGTGAGCAAAATCCAAACACCGTCCAAATGTGAAATACTATCTTCGTGTAAACACACAGTGAGCAAAAATCCAAACACAGTCCAAATGTGAAACAATATCTTCGTGTAAATACACAGTGAGCAAAAATCCAACACAGTCCAAATGTGAAATAATATCTTCGTGTAAATACACAGTGGGAGGTGGAAGATCCCGAAATATTATTCCATAAAGGAAAGGGCAAAAACGATAATGGCTGGGTGAGTGACTGTCTGACAAAAAGGTGGTAGACTTCAGTGTAAAGGTTACACACAAAAATAGGGAATAGGTCAAGACAGTCAATCTAGAAAAACTCACCCAGACGAGCTGCGTAAAGGAACAGGAACAAACAGTGGAGGCGAGCGCGCGCCACGGAGCAGGTATCCAAGCGAAGGCTTCTAGGAATTTCCTGGAGAATAGCACAGTGAAACAGAAGCAACGGGGAAAAACATCCAGCGACAAATCAAGACGAACCAACAACTTAGGGTGGGGAAAACGGGGTATAAATAATGAGGGATCGATTGATTGAAAGGCAGTGACAGCTGGGGAATGTGATTGAAAGGCGTGGGGAAGTGAGGGAACCAATCAGCGACGTCTCAGATGACGTCAGCGGGGAGAAACGTGTGAACGAGGGAATTGAAATACTTGACAGAAAAAATGAATGAAAACAAAGCGAGGGTGGTTAAAGGAACAGAACGAGTGAGAAGGCAAGGACAGAAACCTCACAGTTAGGGGGAGGGGAGCCGTGGGTGGGTCCTGGGCGTTGTGGACAGCGACCCCTACAGTTCGGTCGGGGCGCCTGCTCAGCGAGGGTAGGATCTGGAGAGAGGTAGTGTGACCTTCCACACGTTACACTCTCCCAGTGAGAATCTGCGCGGCCAGGCTGGCTGCCGGCTGGCTGCACATGCGTCGGGGGAATGCATGTGACAGTCTCCGGCCTCCCGGACCAACAGTAGGGGGGAGTACGCAACAACCAGGAAGGGGGTTGGGAATTGGCATAACGACTAACAGTGGGATGGGAGAAAAATCGGAAAAAGAAGGAGGGGGAAAAAGATAATAAAAAATAAATAAAAAAACATGTACACACACACACACATACATACACACATTCACCCCCACACGAATACACTTGAACTTGTACACACATGCACAGATCCCCCCCACACCCACACACACACCCACATGCACATGCACACACTCATCAGAACAGCATACAGTAACAAGTATCCGAGGTAAATATCACTTAATTTGGAAAGAATCTGTAACACACTTAGTATAAGTTCTCAGTCTCTCAAACAGCCACAGAGAGACGACTCCAAACTCAAGTGTTCTTAATTGCGGGTCAGTGAGAATCTTTGATGCGTCAGCTGCCAAAAGCGCTAATTAATTCCTCACTGAAAGGAAGCCTGTGACTGTGACTAGCATCCATCTGTTTTCCTTTAACCTGGCAT